>NW_006399842.1:4662393-4689860 GCF_000299155.1 Elephantulus edwardii | reverse complement strand
CCTATGCATACCATTAGGTGAAAGCCATGTGTCTAATCTACGTTTATGGAAGAGAAAAAAAAATACAAGTGCAAAGTAGGCAATATAAGGGAGTACAAATATAATATTCACAATTATAACCTGTTATGGTGCTTAACACTCATGCTATTCTCAGTGTCACCATTCAAAGCAGGCAAGGCAGAGACTAAACAGTAAGCAAGAGATGCCATCAAATCAGTTCACGTTCATGGAAGGACCATGGGTCACAGAGGAGAACTGTGCTCTGTAATAGAATAGGGGTCTCAAGGCTGTGACCTTTTGAAAAACAAATTTATTTTTTCAGTCAAAATTTACACAGCAGGTTCCCTTGCCATTCAACAACTTCTAGATAAACTGTTTAGTGACATTGATTATGATCTTCAGTATGGATGAACATTTTCATGATTTTCAGTCTGATGGTTCCATTGCCATTAACCCAGTTTCCTTGTACCTTAAATCTCATTCTTATTTTAAAGTCATTGTTGACAATTTATTCATATATGTACATATATATTTTAAAGGAGCACAGTACTTCCAGGTGACATTCATTAATTTGTGAGTCTACATGTGTCATATGCCCCACTCAAATTTCAAAACCATCTCAGGAACATATTTGAGGCCTTGAGCAACAATGAGCATATAACAAATGAGCTCTGGGAGGATATGAAGAAAATTGTCCATGAAGAACATAAAAGATCACTACAAATACTGAAAAAGAAGAAAAGACCAAGGTGGATGTCAGATGAGACTCTGAGTATTGCACTGGAGTGCCGAGAAGCCAAAGCTAAAGGAAGAATCCAAGAAATCAAAGAGCTGAACAGAAAATTTCAAAGGGTAGCCCGGACGAGAAAGCAAGATACTATAATAAAATGTGGAGAGAGCTGGAGTCAGAAAATCAAAAGGGCCAAACTCGCTCAGTGCTTTTTAAGATGAAAGAGCTGAAAAACAAATTCAAGCTATGAGTGGCAATACTTAAGGGTACTTTTGGTAGAACATTAAATGATCCAGGAAGTATCAGAAAAAATTAGCTGACACAGAAGAATTTCATGAACTAACATATGAGCAAGAGCCTATGGTGATGAAGGAGGAAGTTCAAATTGCTCTGAAGGAATTAACAAAAAACAAGGCTCCAGGAGTAGATGGCATACCAATTGACATATTTCAACAAACAGACACTGCCCTGGATGTGCTCACTAAGTTGTGCCAAGAAATTTGGAGGACAGCCAGCTGGCTGACTGACTGGAAAAGATCAATATTTGTTCCCATTCCAAAGAAAGGTGACCCAACGGAGTGCGGAAATTATCAAACAATATCATTGATATCATATACAAGCAAGATTCTGCTGAAAATTACCCAAAAATGTTTGGAGCAATATGTCAACAGAGAACTGCCAGATGTGCAGGTTGGATTTAGAAGAGGTCGTGGTACTAGGGATATTATAGATAATGTTAGATGGATCTTGGCAGAAAGCAAAGAATACCAGAATAGTGTCTATCTGTGCTTCATTGACTTTGCAAAGGCTTTTGACTGTGTGGATCACAACAAGCTGTGGCTGACTTTGAGAAGAATGAGAATTCCCGAACATTTGATTGTGCTAATGTGAAACCTATATTTATATCAAGAGGCAGTCTTCAGAACAGAGCAAAGAGACACTACATGGTTCAAAATCAAGAAGGGGGTCCATCAGAGATATATTCTGTCTCCATACCTTTTCAATCTGTATGCAGAACAGATCATCCGAGATGCTGGGCTGTACAAAGAAGAATGTGACATTAGGATTGGTGGAAGAATCATCAACAACCTGCGTTATGTGGATGGCACAACCCTGCTTGCTGAAACTGAGGAGGACCTGAAGCATTTGCTGCAGAAGGTCAAGGACTGCAGCCCTTATATGGATTGAAGCTCAACATCAAGAAAACAAAGATTCTCACCACTGGGCCAGTTGGCAGCATCAGTCTGGATGGTGAAGAGATTGAGATAATTAACAGTTTTATTTTACTTGGCTCCACAGTCAACACTCTTGGTAACAGCAGCCAAGAAATCAAAAGACAAATTGCATTGGGAAAGTCAGCTGTGAGGGACCTCGTGAGAGTACTGAAGAGCAACAATGTCAAGCTCGAGACTAAAGTTCACCTGATCCAGGCTATAGTCTTTGCAATTATGTGCTATGCGTTGGAGAGTTGGACAGTGAATAGGGATGATAAAAAGAGAATTGATACCTTTGAGCTGTGGTACTGGAGAAGAGTGTTTAATATGCGATGGACTGCTAGGAGAACAAACAGGTTTGTCCTGGAGAAGGTGAAGCCAGAATGCTCCTTGGATTCAAGGATTCTGAAGCTTCGTCTGACATATTTTGGGCATGTTGCAAGGAGAGACTGGTCCTTGGAGAGGGACATCATGTTTGGCAGAGTGGAGGGGCAGTGAAGGAGAGGAAGACCTTCAATGAGATGGGTCTATTCTGTGACTGGAGTGGTGGGAATGAGCGTGTTTGAGATAACTAGGTTGGCACAGGATAGAACGGTGTTTGGGGCTTTTGTATATAGGGTCGCTATGAGTCGCTAATGACTCGATGACACAAAACAACAACAACAACACATGTGTCATTTGGCTGCAAGGTAACTTATCATGATTAAAGGTTTGCAGAGTATTTTAGGGTGATAATCTTGGGAGTCCTCTAATCCTCACCAGTCCAGTAAGTCTGGCTTTAGAGTTCTTGGCTTGTGTATTTTAGTAATTTGAGATTCCAGCTCACTTTTTCTCTCCTTCTATCAGGCTCTAATTAGAATAGTTGGTAGTGATACCCGGGCACAATCTAGTTCTTCTGGAGTCAGGGTAGACGAGGGTTTAGTTCATGTAGATTCCCTGACCTATAAATTAATTTCTTTCTTGGGGTTTTATTTCATTCTTTTTAACTCTGAACAGATAGAGACTGAGAATTGTATTTGAAATAGCCACAACTTTTAAAAGATACAAATACTACTCACCAAACTAGGATGTACACCAAGAACAATATTATGTCAATTGACTGAAATTCCACATAAAAAATGTGGTCCTAATTCTTCAAACCCAGAAAATCCATCTCGTGAGGTATTTGGCTATGTTTAAGAAGTATCATAAGCACATACCTATGTGCAATATACCTGTATGTATAAGGAGTGAGTGTACCGTCAAATCAGATCTGACTGGTACAGGAGGAGATTGTCCCTCCTTTTCCCGGCAGAGCATCTGGTGGATTCGAACCGTGTGCCTCTGGGATTGTAGTTGCAGTTCCTTGCCATTAGGCTACCAGAGCACAACACAACAAAATGTATAAGGAGCTCTGGTGGCCTAGTTGCAAGAAGCTGCCTGCAATCTCAAAGGCACATGGTCGAATTTCTTCTCATGCAATTAACTGCCTCTGAAAACCCATTGGAAGGTCAGTTATGGGATGGTTCTGACTTGACAGTACACAACAACTACAAATGTATATCCAGACACATAGCTGTGTATACATATGCAATGTGTATGCATACACTAAGACATACATACATATACCTATACATATATGTCCCTGCATACCTACATACCCACATATGTATTTGTTGATGGCTATGACCTTTTAGAATTAGATAACCAGGATTTTTCCTGGGTGGATTCAAACCATGGAAACACATGTGGCCTTACAGCGGTGAGTGTTGTTTTTTATCCTCTGTGATGGCTGTGGACTGGCTCTGGAGTGTTTGGTTGTCAGGAAGCCTCTTTTTGGCCACTGAGAGCCCAGGTTGCATGCCCGGGGACTTTTAAAATTCATTTGGAGTCTTTGGAAACACATGTGGCCTTAGAGGGGTGAGTGTTGTTTTTTATCCTCTGTGCTGGCTGGGGACCGGCTCTGGAGCATATGGCTGGCTGGAAGCTTCCTTTTTGGCCAATGAGAGCCCAAGGTACAGGCCTGGGGACTTTGAAAATTTATTTTGGCTCATGGGCCGCAGGCCATTGGCAAAGGCAGTTTTAACTGTCTTTGAAATTAACATTCTAAGTGGTACAGCATTGTTCTGTTCTTTCTCTGTTTGGAGATTCTATGATACTGAATGGTGTTACGTAATGTCATAATGGTTGCACATGGTTGACAATGTTTGGTAGAGATCACTGCTTTAGACAGGCTTGGAAGCAGGAGGGACATCCACTTCCTAAACATGCCTGTGGAAACTCTATGAACCTAGAAGAGGGACAATAGTTCTCTTGTTTATAGGCTTGGTACAAGATGGCACTTAACAACAACATATAACGCCAAAGCCCTTGTCTCCATTTTGGGGTTGGATGAAGTGGCTGGAGTCTGTAAGACGGTGCTCTTGTTTTGATTGAGAATCTGTGTGGATTGTTTGGTTGTTTTTATTTAAGCCACTTGTTTAGAGTCAACAAGACCTCCTAGAGGGCCCTTACATTTTAAAGTTGGGTCTGAAGGATTATAGTTTAATTCCTTGTTACTATATTTTGGAGGAGCATTCTTCTAAGTCATAAAGCACTGTGACCAATGTTGTGTGGTGAGGTAATCTGGGTTTGCTGTGACACTGAATCTTGTGCCATTTGGGTTTCAAATGCCATATGGCACAACTGTGCCATGGGTGTGCCAAACACCATAATGGCTACCCATTGTGGGCAGTGTTTAGTGGCGCTCCCAGATTGATTCAAGTTTAGAAGCAGGAGTGGCATCCACTTCCTAAACCACATGCCTCTGGAAACTCTATGAACTTGGAGAAATGAAGATAGTTAGAGAAAGGCTTCAGGCCTTTTGCTTATATCTATATCCCTTGTATTTAAAAGTCCATTGGGCCCAAGGGTCTAGTGTTATTTTATTTTGGAGGAACATTCTTCTAAGTTGTATAGCACTCCTCTGTCATTTTGCTGCACTGAGGTAATCTGGACCTGCAGTGATGCTAAACCTTGTGCCATTGGGGGTCAGATGGCTGCCAATGGTGGACAGTGTTTGGTGGAGCTCTCAGTTTAAGGTAGGTTTGGAAGCAGGAGTGGTATCCACTTCCTAAGCAACATGCCTCTGGAAACTCTATGAACTTGGATAAATGACAATAAATATAGAAGCGCTTCAGGCCTTTTGTTCATAGGGTCGCTATGAGTCATGCTAGACTCGACGGCAATAAACAACAACAACAACAACAACAAATTCAAACCATAACCCTTTCAGTTAGTAGTTAGATACAAATCATACTAACCAGGGACTCTAAGGCACAGGCAGCTATCTCCATTTTACAGACAAGAAAACTGAGGCTTTGAAAAGTTCACGCAGGTTCTCACAGTCTATGAACTGTATATGTGGACAGGAACTGAGGTTCTGACGCTCAGCCCCAGGTTTAGCCTGGCACGTGCTTCTGTGTCACAATTGTCCCTCCGCAGACACCCTCTGCAGAGTGTTGTGCTACATAAAACCATGCCTCAGAGTTAATGACGCAGATGAAAAACCTTCCCTGGCCGTTGGGTCCAGGCAAAAGAACTGCAGTGTCACTTCCTTTTCTAAGAAAGTTAAAATATCACAAGTCAGGGAGGAGGCCATTTGCCGCCACATTTACAGTAAATGCCATTTGCTGTCAGCGATATCTCCATATCTAACTTTTTTACCCTCCCCTCCCCTGTGGCTGAAATTACAACAAAATGGAGCTGGGACCAAGGGAAGGAAGAGATAAACAAAAGTTAGAAAGAGATGGAAGTGACGCCTCTGTCGAAATAGGCAGACAGGCAGAGAGACCCAGACCTCCTTACCCCCTCTGCACTGGAGCCAGAGACATCTTTATTGAGGTAGCAATTACTGGCGCTAGCTCAGCAGGGAGCCAGGGGACAGACACAGTCTCTGGATTCATGAGCTTGGAATGTCTTATAATTCTCCTGAATAGACTAGCTTCCCACCCCTCAATTTGGCACATCCAATGTCCACATATTGTTCCAATGCTATCTGCTTCCTGGGGCCCAGATTGGGCACATTAATCATTTTAATACAGAGCTTAAGGATATCTGTTATTTTTCTGTAGTCTGAAAGGAAGAAGTGGAAGGCAGTAGTGATTCCCAGACCAGCACCTGTCATAAGGAAACCTGAAGAACAAGGCATGGGCCAGGGGCACAGCAGACAGACGGATTTCCCTCTGGTTGATTCCAGAAGGTGCTCGATCCGCAATTCCACAATTCTTTTAGCAACTTTCATCTGGATACAAGTGGGGAGGCCATTTGGTAAGCTTTATCCCTTTAAGGTTCTCCAATAATGTCTTGGCTACGCAAAGACTGTTTGCAAGAAAATCATTTGAGGTTTGAGAGAATGATGTCTCATGGCCACATTCCCAAAGTGCACCAGACAGGCAGCCATTCCTGACAGAAGCCATCAGTCACCTGATGTCCCTTCTCTCCTTCCTTTCTCTCCATTCTTCCTTCATTGCTTCCTCCAGATTTTCACTCACTCATCCCTTCCTTCTTCTTGAACCTTTCTTTTTCCTTTCTTTGCACTCAAATTCCCATTTTTAGTTTTTCCACTTTACGTTAAAAAGAAAAAAAGGTAAGTTGTCATTACTAAGTTTGACATTAAAACAAACAAACAAACAAACAAACCCAACACAACAAACCTATTGCAAATGAGTCAGAAGCAACTCATAGCTTACCCTTCAGCAGGATTTTGTGAGGCTGTTAATCATATAGAAGAAGATTGCCCAATTTGAAATGCTTAGCAAATAATTGGAAAGACTGTAACTTAGATCAGGCACACCTTAGTCTTTAAACTGACATTGTTGTTTGTTGGTTTTTTTCTTGTTGTTGTTGTTTTTATTCTTTGCTGTAATTTTTAAATTATTATTAATTTTAATGAAAGTTTGCACAGACTTTGAATTTCCATTCATTCATTGTTGCACTTTTCTCCCTGCCCATTGTTCCCCCCTAGCTCGCTCTTCTCTTTGAAAAGTAAAAGAAAAATTCTTTCATTGTTATACAATCCTTCCTCCCAAGTCCACTCCACAATGCAGCCTTCGTTCTGGACTCCTGTCATGACAATAATACCTAATCACATATCCCTTTTAAACAGTTCTCTCTCTCATCTGTTTCAATGCAGGATACATAATTTATCCCATCCTTCTCAGTCTCCTCCCAACCCCAATATCAGTCCCATTTTATAACAGTGCCACTACTCAATATTCATCCTTTTGTGACTGAGATATTTCACTCAGCACAATGTCCTCCAGGGTCAGCCATTTTTAATAATATTGCATGAGTTCCTTGTTTTTCAATGCAGCACAGTATTCCATTGTGTGAATACACCACAAGTTCTCTATCCATTCATTTGTTGATGGACATTTAGGTTGTTTCCAACTATTTGCTACTGTGAACAAAGCTGCGATAAACATGGGTGTGCATATATCTGCTTGAGTGGTGGTTATGCTTCCTTTGGGGTATATTCCCAGTAGTGGAATTTCTAGGTCAAATGGTATTTCTACTTGCAACCTTTTGAGAAAGCGCCATACAATCTTCCACAGTGGTTGAACCATTTTACACTCCCACCCACAATGAATAAGGGTTCTATAAACTGACATTGTTGCTCTTCAGCACTCTGAACAGGTCCCTAACAGTGATTTCCCCAATGCAACTTGTCCTTTAATTTTGTGACTGCTGGCACCAAGGGTATTTTTTGTGCATCCAAATAAGATGAAATCATTACTAAATTCACTCTTCTTTATGTATTATGATGTTGTCTATCATTAGAGTTGTAAGGATTTTTGTCTTCCTAATGTTGAGATATAATCTGTACTTAAGGCTATAGTCCTTGATTTTCTGCAACAAGTGTTGTAAGTCTTCCTCACTTTCAACAAGCATGATTGTGTTAATCTGCATTATTCAAGTTGTTGATACTTATTTTTCCAATCCTGATGCCACATGCCTCTTCATAAAGTTCAGAACAGGAATCAATGGGATACCAATTGACCTGTTTAAATTAACAGATGCAGCCTTGGATATACTCACCAGTCTATGACAGGAAGTTTGGAGGACTGCTGTCTGGCCAACAGATTGGAAGAGGTCTGTATTTGGTCCCATTCCCAAGAAAGGTGATCCAACAGAATGTGAAAACTATCAAAATAATACCATATTACAAAACAAAATAATGCTAAAGATCATTCAAAACTAGAACAGTACATAGATAGGGAACTGTCAGAAGTTCAAGCAGGGTTTAGAAGAGGCCATGGCACCAAGGATATCATTGCTGATGTCAGATGGATCCTGCCTGAAATTAAAGAATACCAGAAGAATGTATATTTCTGCTTCACTGACTATCTAAAGACTTTTGACTATGTGAATCATAACAAGTTGTGCCTGATACTGAGAAAAATGGAATTCTCAGAACACTTAGTTTGTGCTCATGTAAATTCTATACCTAGACCAGGAGGCTGTCATGTGAATAGAGCAGGGAAACTTGAATGGTTTAAAATTAAGAAAGGAATGTGTCAGGATTGTTTTCTCTCTCCATACTTATTCATTCTGTGTGCTGAGCAAATTAATTGAGAAGCTGGACTCTGTGATGAGGAATGTGGCATCAGGATCAGAGGAAGACTCATCAGTGACCTGCGTTATGCAACTGACTCAACTTTGTTTGCTGAAAGTAAGGAGGACTTGAAGCACTTGTTGCAGAGGATCAAGGAATATGGCCTTCAATATGGATTACATCTCCATGTCAAGAAAACAACGATTCTTACCACTGGACCGAGAGGCAACATCATGGTGGATGGAGAAGAGATTGAAACTCTCAATGACTTCATCTTTCTTGGATCCATAATTGACACTCTTAGTACCAGCAGTCAGGAAATCAGGAGATGTATTACCCTGGGAAAGTCTGCAATTAGGGACCTCTCCAAATTATTGAGAAGTAATAATGTCAGTTTGAGGACTAAAATGCATCTGATTCAGGTCATGATTTTTCCAATCACTTATTTTTATCTGAGAACTGGACAATAAATAGGGATGACAGAAGAAGAATTGATGCCTTTTAGTTCTGGTGTTGGAGAAGAACACTGAACATCCCATGGATGGCCAAAAGAACAAATAAATATGTCTTAAAGAGGGTGCAGCCTGAGTCCTCCTTGGAGCCAAGGATGTTGATCTTGCCTTATGAGGATTATGTCACATACTTCAGGAATGTTGCTAAGAGGGATTATTCCTTGGAGAGGGACATGATGCTTGGAAGGTTGAAGGGTCAGTGAAGGAGAGGAAGACCTTGAACCAGTTGGATTGACACAGCGAGTGCCATAATGAGCTCTGGTGTATCAGAAAGTACAAAGACTGCACAGGATAGGAAGGGATTCAGATCCACTCTTCATAAGGGCTTTATGAGTCGTACTCGACTTGACAGCACCTAACAACAACAACAACTTGAATCATCTGTTCAGAATACAGATTAAGTAAGTATAGAGAAATGATCCATCCTTGATGAGTACCTTTCTTGATTTTAAACCATGCAGTGCTCCCTTGCTCGGTACAGACAACAGCTTCTTGGTCTAGGTATAGGTTTCAGATGGGCATACTTAAGTTTTCTGTGATTCTAGGTATAGGTTTCAGATGGGCACACTTAAAGTTTTTTGTGATTCTCATTCTTCTCAATGTTAGCCATAGTTTTTTTGACCCACACAGTCAAATGACTTTGTATAGTCAATAAACTACAGATAGAAATCCTTCTGCTATTCTCTGCTTTCTGCCAAGATCCATCGGATATCAGCAATCATATCCCTGATGCCACGGCTTCTTCTATATCCGGCTTGAATTTCTGGCAGTTCCCTGCCTAGAGGAGCTATTCTAGATGTTTTTGAATAACATTCACAAAGAATGATTTTCTTCGGGATATTCAGAGACATCATTTTCAGGTGAAGGATTGGGGGCTGGCTGTGTATGTGAGGGGAGTTGGTTGACTTTTGAGATGAGAGGGCAGATAGGAGACAGTTAAACTCATTTTCCCATTCATGTAGTCATTCAAGAAATAATCTGCAGTGTACTTGCTGTAAACCACGTACTATTCTAAGAGTGAGCCAGTTCTGATACAAGAGCAGGCAGGAGGAATCAAGAGGTTACAAGTGAGTAAGATCATCCTTCTTATATACATACAACAGTGACTTGCATGTTGCCGTGATGCTAGGAGCTATAACACAAGCATTTCAAGCAGCAACAATATCACTCATGGTAGAAAGATTTTAGAAGAGCTTCCAGACTAAGATAAACTAAGAAAGTGGACTGGCTATCCACTTCTGAAATAATGGTCTCTCACAAACTCTATGAATAGCAGCATAACATTGTCTGACATAATGCTGGAAGATGGGCCCCTGAGGTGAGAAGGCACTCAGGATATGACTGGGGAAGAGCAAAAACTTTCATCCAGTGAAGGACCATCATGTGCTTTCTTACATGTCATAACTCAAAATGAAGAGAAACAGCAGGGAAAATTTGTCAACAGAAGAGTTTAAGCACAGCAGAGTGACATAAGATCCGGCAGGATTTCATTCTGTTTGTATATAGAATTGCAAGGTGTCAGGGTCCACTCAATGGCACCTAACAACAACAGTAACAAGGTAATTTCTGTATAGGATGTCATTGGAGGTGTGCAGCTGAAAGATATCCTTGGGATCCTTTCTTAGGGCATCTTGGTAACTCATGCCAAGTAGAAAATGAGTGAAGCTGCTTCTAAGGGAAAAGGAGGGTCAAGCTCAAGGGAAATCAAACCTCTGTAGGGTCAGGTTGCTTCAGAATACTCAACACTTGTATTCCAACCCCCAAGAAGCCCTAGTATCCATTAAATCTAAGGTGGGCCAGGGAGAGCCTGGGAGGGATTCCTTGAAAGAACAAGAGCTAACAGCTGTGGGGAAAAGGAAGAGTTTGAGTCCTCTTATTAGGCTGTTTCCGGTTTGGATTTTTGTAGAGACTGAGAGGCAGCACATATGCTTTTTTGTGTAGTATATGTATTCTTGTGCCTGTAACTGGAAGAAAGGTGTTAACTATTCAAAAGTCACACGTACACACACATCTTAAACTCTCTGGGAAGCAAGAAAGTTCCCTACTCTTCAACTCTTAGCACTTGAACTAGACTTGATTTTGTTAAGAATAATGATGCATATGCAGGTCAGAGAAACTGAGAAAGGAAGTGCTAAACTCTCAGAAAATGACATCACATATGAAAGAAGGGTAAGAAGTGGATTGAAGAATGGAGGAGGGGAGATGGAAACTAGTTAGAGGTAATGGGAAAACAGAAATATTTAAAGAGGCTAACTGCGTGTATGTGTGCATTTGAGAGACCAAAGAGACAGTTAGCTGCCACAGGAAACGCAACTTTAGAGAGGTTACGGGGTGGGGAAGGGAGATACTGATGCAAGTTTTCTGCATGATGAGCATTTCAACTTCTTTTTTATTAAGTTAACATTTCTCATTAATGCTTTCAGAGTCAGGCGTGGACAGACTTTGGTGTGATAGTATGAAAGTGGTCTGAGAGATCCTATTATTTTTTTAGATTTGTTTTATGCCTATAGTCTACTAGTGAAAGAGTTTGCAAACTTTTCTGAACCTGGGAAACCCTTTCTCCAACTGCAAGATTGCAGAAATGCAGTGGGTATAAAATGACAAAAACAAAATTTCTGTGGCTGAAAATGGGGTCCTATAGCCTTGCCATACCAGCTCTCCTGAGTCCGCTCTCCGAACGCAAAGAGCTGTGCTGAACTTGGTTTGAGCACCTTTGCTCTGGGGCAGTGACACCCACTCTCCGGAACTCCTACAGACACCCAACTGGAGTGTTTCCTGGGGCCAGGTTGGAGATTAAGTAAAGAGTCAAAATTCAGCCCCTTTTTAGAGGGTTTCTCTTTGGTTGAATTTACAGGCCTGCATTTAGACGAAGAAGAGTTATATTTAAATTATGAGGCTCTAGGTTTGAAACTCATGTCTGATGCTAAAAAAAAATAATAATAATACTAGAACCTTCTGGACCTCATTTTTTAATCCATAATAGAGGATTCATAACACGTATTTTACAGCATGATAATCAGGATTAAATCAGAAAATGTCCTTCGTAGAGCATTTAACTGGTAATAAGGGTTCAGTAAATGGAGACTATTATGATTATCCTCGTTAGTATTATTCCCCAAAGGAACTAAGCAAGTCACACTTGTTTGACACAATAAAGATAAGACTTTTCTAGCTCTCAGAGCTGTGAAAAATAGAAGGGAATGCTTAATGAGGTTTCCAATTATGGGGAAGTTTAAGGAGCCCCACACTACTGGAAGGGGTTGTTGCTAATGGGATTAACTGACTGAAAGGGAGTATGGGCAGAACTCAGAAGTGTCCACTGTCCCAGTCCACTCTGAAGAAGAATCTGAATGCTGTAGTTATTGTTGATGTTGTTGTTATGTGCTGTGAGTTAACTCTGATGTATGCCAATTCTACAGGACACAGCAGAATTCCCATGGTGGACAGTGTTTGGTGAAGCTCCCCAATTAAAACAAGCTTGGAAGCAGGAGTGGCATCCACTTCTGAAATGGCTTGTCACTGGAAACCCTACGAACCTGGAGAAAGAATGAAAGTCACACAAATGTTGAGGACTATCGTTCATAGGGTCGCTATGAGTCACCTACAAATCGACGGCACTTAACAACAATAGAGGGATCACTTGGCCTAGTGAACAGAAAGTGATGCTACCAAGCCAAAGGTGGGTGACTTAATCCATGGCCCTCAAGCCTGTTTTTAATTATTTTTGTTCAAACATTCTTCAAGGTTTTATAACCCTGGTGTGTCTACACAGAGGTAACCTGTGGTTGCTGTGAAGCCAAACACTGTGACACTGATAATAGTTACGCATGGCGGACAGTGTTTGGTGGAGCTCTCTGATTAAAACAAGCTTGGAAGCAGGAGTGGCATCCACTTCTGTAATAGCTTGCCTCCGGAAAACCTACGAACCTGGAGAGACGATGAAAGTCATACAAGTGTTGAGGACTTTCATACATAGGGTCGCTATAAGTTGCCTATGACTCACTGCACTTAACAACAGCAACAACAACAATATATGCATGGAGGAACATCATCAGGTATCTTCTCTCTAGGAGTATCTGGTGGATGTGTCCTTTTCAATCTATATGCCTTTTCAATCTATATGCAGAACAGATTAACTGGGAGGCTGGGCTCTATGAGGAGTAATGTGGTATCAGGATTGGAGGAATATTCATCATCGGTCTGCATTATGCAGATGACACAACCCTGCTTGCTGAAACTGAGGAAGATCTGAAGCGCTTGCTGCAGAAGGTCAAGGACTTCAGTCTTCAATATAGAGTGAAGCTCAACATCAAGAAAACAAAAATTCTTACCACTGGGTCAATTGGTAGCACTATGATAGATGGTGAAGAGATTCAGACTGTTAACAACTTTAGTCGACTTGGCTCCACAATCAATACTCTTGGTACCAGTAGTCAGGAAGCTAAAAGACTAATTGCATTGGGAAAGTGTTTTGTCAGAGACCTCCCCAGAGTACTGAAGAGCAGCAGTGTCAATCTGGAGACTAAGGTGAGCCTAATCCGGGCCAGAGTCTTTGCAATTACTTGCTATGCATCAGATAGCTGGACAATGACTAGAGGTGATAGGAGAATTGATGTCTTTGAGCTGTGGTGCTGGAGAAGAGTATTGAATATACTATGGACTTGCTAGGAGAACAAACTAGTTCACCCTAGAGAGGAGGGTGAGATCAAGCTGCTTCTTGGAAGCAAGGATTCTGAGGCTTTGTCTGACATACTTTGGACATGTTGCAAAGAGGGACCAGTCCTTGGAGAGTGATGCCGTGTTAGAGAGAGTGGAGGGAGAGAGCTGGAGAGGAAGACCCTCTATGAGGTGGATTGACTCAGTGACGGGGGTAATGGGGTGGGTGTGTCAGAGACAATAATATTGACACAGGATAGAGCAGGGTTTAGGGCTGTTGTACACAGCGTCACTATGAGTCGCAGGCAACTCGACAGCACATAACAGCCACCTTTGGTTAACAGCTGAGCAAGGCTCCCTTTTTATAAATCTGAGTGTATTTAATTATAATATTTTCTAATAGTAAGATTCCACGAGTACCTCATTTTTATGAGTCAGGTTGCATATGGCTCAGACTCAGATCCCTTGCAGGAAAGTTGGAGTTGCACAGAAGGTAAGGTTGGCGTCAGGGGATTGGAGATGAGCTGGAAGGAGGCAGCCAGACGGGGAGCCTATCAGTCTAGCTCTCAGTAAGGCTGGTAGTTCTCAAATCACTCAGGTGGATACAACTTCCCAAAATATTAACAGGTCACAGACAATTGCTGTTTCCCAACCCAATTAGAACCTAATTTAGGCAAGTATGCTTTTCCGAAGAGGTTCATTAGTCAATTGCCCCCCAATTCTGCAGCCCAGGAAAGATGGATGGACCAAATATGTAAGCACTTGGCTGATGCCCTGGGAGAAAAGACAGATGCATTAAACTAGATGGGAACACAAATCACTTTCCATCTTTGGAGCAGCCAAGTCATTGGCAACTCAGACCGCACAGGAGTGAGGCTTCAGGGAGGAGTGGGGAATGTCATGATTTCTCCCAGCAGGCCACTCTAATAATCAAGGAGGCTTTGAAAGTCCTCAGATCAATAGTCACCTACCATAGGAAAAAGTGACCTCCACGGGGGCCCTGGTCACTGTACACAGGCAGGCGTATGGGTCTTCCTCTTGGTACATGAAACCTATTTGTCTACTGGACAATTCTAATTGTAGAAGTGGTGAGATACAGACTCCCCAGGCCTGAGATTCAGCTAAATGTGAAGAATTGGCTTTTAGGCAACAGTCAGGTCAACTGTCTTATATTGGCCCTTTAGGTAGCTTATCTCTTCCACCTTCTTTTCTCAAGAGAAAGCGTGTTCAGCTGCTTCAAATGCATTTCACTGGATTGCACAGCCACTCACAGCTTAGTCCTCTGCTCCACATCCATTTTTGGACACATTTATTTTGATCTGTTAGGGAGTCTGTGGGGACCTCATGTACATCAGAACAGCACTATATTTTATAGGGTTTTCTACAGCTGATTTTACAGAAGTAGTTTGCCAGGCCTTTCTTCCATGGCACTTTTCAGTGGACTTGAAAGTCCAGTTTTCCTTAGCACCCAAGCACATTAACCATTTTTACATCACACAAGAACTCCTTTTGGTCTATAAATCTTCTGAAGTATGGTGCTCCAAACAGGACACAAGTATTCCACTGTTACTGATAGAGTATAGAGTAGAACTGACCTATTGTCTTCTTTTATGTGGATACTATATTCTGATAACTCAAATAATAGACACAATTGATTATTACCTGATCAGGTACCAGGCAATGTGCTAAATGTTTTAATCCTTAACAGAACCCTCTGAGGAAGCCAAGGTATGAAATAGCTTTTAATTACTGGAGACCTCAGCCATGTCATTATTATGAAAACCTAAATCCAGGACTCTCAGACTTTTAACTGCCTCTGTCTAAGCTCCAATAAAGTTAGATCAATTGTAATATTATTGCCACTTTATCATAGTTTTAAAAAGTTTTACATTATAAAAGTGCTCTTATATAAAAGTCATTCTATTTTCAGAAAAAATATTACATTTGTTCATTTCCTAAAACCTCAATGTCTGGGCTATAAGAGATGCAATACTTCCTTTACTCCCTTAAATTCATGTTAGCTGCTTTGTTTATTCTTCTCACCCATTTTAGTAATTTTTGTGTATTTTTGTCATTCAATGAATGTGTGTAACATTTACTAAAAATGATTAGAATTGAGTCCATATCTTCAGTCACATCATACCTCTACATTTACATGAGGTCAGAGGTGCTCCATTTGCCCTGGTAAACAAACATAGTCATTTAACCATCACTTTACCAACTTGATTATAATCTAATCCAATGATCTCCAAGATAAGATAATATTCAGAATTGAGACCATTGTGATCACCGTATTCTATCCAGGACCATCATAATAATAGTGTTTCCGAATAAATTCAGAAGTAAGTAGAGGGTACAACTTCCTTGGAGATTCTGGTCACTTCACAGGCTTATTTACCACTGATCCAACTTGCATTTTCCTAACTTACTCAGAAGAATATGTGTAAGGAGAAAATTGGTTAAGTACTTCGCTCAAATCTAGACATGCTATACCTGCAATTCTCATTCTAATAGAGGTAGCCCCCAATCTAAGATGAAGCTCTGTTCCAATAACTGGTATGAGCCTGTTTGTTTGCTCTCTCTCTCTCTCCCTCACCTCTGTACTAATTATTATTATTTCCCTGTAAAGAACAAACAAAAAACCCCACACTCCAACTCAACAAGCCAACCTCGTTGCTGTTCAGTCAGAACTGGCAAATAGCTGAGCCCCCAGTGGGTTTCTGAAACTGTAAATTGCATGAAACACAGCCTTTGAGTCAGCAGCTATGCCCCATGGGCTATGTCACCAAAGCTCCCTCCTTTATTTATTTTTTCCAGTTTTCATTATTATTGCTTTCTAGAGTTTCCAGAGGCATGTTGTTTTATTCTTTTTTTTTGTTTTATTTTTATTATTTGTTGTGTGTGTACCATCAAATCAGATCTGACTGGTACAGGAGGAGATTGCCCTTCCTTCTCCAGCAGAGCATCTGGTGGATTTGAACTGCATACCTCTGGTATTGCAGTGCAGCTTCTCACCACTAGGCCACCAGAGCTCCCTTAGAAACATGTTGTTTAGGAAATGGATGCCACTCCTGCTTCCAAATTTAATTTGTATGCTGAGCAAATTATTCAAGAATCTGGACTCTATGAAGAAGAATGTGGCATGAGGATTGGAGGAAGACTCATCAATACACAGCCTTGCTTACTGAAAGTGAGGACTTGAAGCATTTTATGCAGAAGATCAAAGAATACAGCCTTCAATATAGATTATATCTCAATATCAAGAAAACAAAGATTCTCACCACCGGATCTATAGGCAACATGACAACTTCATCATACTTAGATCCACAGTTAACACCCTTGGTTATCAGCAGATTAGGAAATGTATTGCCCTGGGAAAGTCTTCCATCGGGAACCTCTTCAAACTATTGAGGAACAATGATGTCATTTGAAGATTAAGGTGCACCTGATTCAAGCCATAGCCTATTTATTTATTTATTAGTTATTTTTGTGTATGTTCCGTCAAATCGGATCTGACTGGTACAGGAGGTGATAACCCCTTCTTCTCCAGCAGAACATCTGGTGGATTTGAACCACATACCTCTGGGATTGCAGTGCAGCTTCTTGTCACTAGGCCACCAGAGCTCCTTGCCATAGTCTTTTCAATCACTTGCTAAGCATCTGCTGGAGAATAAATAAGGATAACAAGAAAAATTGATGCCTTTGAACTGTGGTGTTGGAGAAGAGTACTGTGAAAAGAACAAACAAATATGTCTTGGAAAAAGTGCAGCCGAAGTAATTTTGCGAGGCAGATGATAAAGCTTTGTCTCACATATATTGGACATGTTGCTAGGGGAGGCTATTCCTTGGGGAGGGATATCATGCTTGGAAAGACAGAGGGTAGGTGAAATAGAGGAGGACCCTCAACCAGATGGATTGACACACTGACTGTAGCAATGGGCTCAAGTGTGTCAGAGATGATGAGGATGGCAGAAGATGGGAGTGGGGTTTCAGGACTGTTGTTCATAGGGTTGATAGGGATTACACTCAGCTCGATGGCACCAAATAACAACATGCCCAAAGTAAAAGAGACCGAGCTTCACCATTCTGCATTTGTTAACTGCAACCTGACTTGGTCTTTGCACTCCCTTGCTATGCATCAGAGAGCTGGACAATGACTAGGAGAGTTGATGTCTCTGAGCTGTGGTGCTGGAGAAGAGTACTGAATATACTATGGACTGCTAGGAAAACAAACATGTTTGTCCTGGAAAGGGTGAAGCCTGGCTGCTCCGTGGAGGCAAGGATTCTGAAGCTTCATCTGATGTACTTTGGACATGTGCTTGGAAGGGTGTAGGGACAGTGCAGGAGAGGAAGACCCTCTATGAGATGGATTGATTCAGTGACTGGGGTAATGGGGGTGGGTGTGTCAGAGATGGTGAGATTGGTACAGGATAGGGCAGAGTTTAGGGCTGTTGTATACAGGGTCGCTATGAGTCGCAGCAATAACATTAACATAGAGAGAGAGAGATCAGATGGCCCAGTGGACAGAAGGCGATGCCACCAAGCCAAAGGTGGGTGACTTTTAATCTGCAGCCCTCGGGCCTGTCTTGAATTAATTTTGTTTAGACATTCCTCTAGGTCATATAGCCCTGGTGTACAAGTTGCCGTATACTGGTAACTTGTAGTTGCTGTGAGGCTGAACATTGTGACACTGATGAGTCAAATGTGTTAATGACTGGCTACCCAATGCACACAGAGAGTAGGGTGGAGCTCCCCGGTTAAAACAAGCTTAGAAGGAGGAGTGGCATCCACTTCCATAATAGCTTGCCTCCGGAAACCCTATGAACCTGGAGAGAGGATGAGAGACACCCAGACGTTGAGGACTCTCCTTTATAGGGTCGTTATGAGTCGCCTGCGACTCGATGGCACTTAACAACAACAACAACAATTATTATGATTATCTTTATAAACTCAAGTTTTATTTTTCTTTGTGAGTTTTCTCGAAAGTACAGTTTCATGTAATTCAAATATGTCATAAGTCAGCAACTATCTGTACACCTATAAGAAGAGAAGGTGAGGTTATATTAATGTGTAATGTAACTTAATATTGATACAAAATTCTCCCCAAGAGTTGATACTGTTCAGTCTTAAATTGTTAGACTCACTAGTGGTAATTGTTTTATGTTGTCTTGTTGTCGTTGTTGGATGCCATTGAGTTGAGTACGACTCATGGTGACTCTGTGAACAAAAGATCTGAACTGAGCTCTATCCTGCGCCATTCTCACACTTCCTGACACACAAGAGCCCATTGCACCAGACACCTGGTTGAGGTTTTCCTCTCCTTTGTCACCTCTCCACCCTTCCTAGCATCATGTCCCTCTCCTAGCAATATGTCCAAAATAAGTGAGGTGAAGCTTCATCTGGCCACACTCTGTCCAAGACACGTCTATTGGTTTTCTTGGATGTCCGTGGGATGCTCAGTGCTCTTCTCCAACACCATAGTTCAAAGACATTATTTATTTTTCTGTCATCCTTATTCATTGTCCAGGTCTCAGATGCATAACTAGTAATTCAAAAGACTATGGCCTGAATCAGACACACCTTAGTTCTCAAACGGACATCACTACTTCTCAATAATTTGGTAAGGACCTTAACTGCAGATATTCCCAGTACAATGTGTCTCCTTATTTCATGACTGCTAGGACCAAGGGTGTTACTTGTGGATCCAAACAAGATAAAGCTGTTGACAGTTTAAATCTCCTCTCCATCCATCATAGACACTGCCTATTAGGCAGGTCGTAAGAATCTTTGTTTTCTTGATATTGAGACACAATCCACACTGAAGGCTGCATTCTTTGATCTTCTACAACAAGTAATATATTTTATTCAAATTAGAGATTACGTCTTAATTCCCTAGCACTGTGACCAATTTTACCAAAGAAAAAACCAAGACCCTAGAAAACTGAAGTGCCTTTCCCAAGGTCATGCAATGATTCCATTGCGAGGTTTAGACTCTGCTTCAAATTGCTTGATTTGAGCTTGTTGCTCTTTTCTATATATCAAACTGCACCTCAAATTTCTACTTGACTTCCAAATTCATTGTGGTTTTGTTTGATTTACTACATATCAGATGGCCTTCCTTATTCAATTTTTCTTTCGCTGATGTAAAAATGAATTTGCATTCACTGAGCACATGCTGACTAATGTCAGAACAAAGCAGAGGGAGGGAAGACAGAGTCTCAACTATATTCCTAAGGATGAGAAGTCAGATTCATGTCTAAATACTTCAGAGGAAAATCCACAGCAATCATTTGTTGGGTTTTTTTTGTTTTTTTTGGGGGGGGAGGGGGGAAATGGGAGACAGTGAAAATTGATCTTAATAGCTTAATGTTGCTGTGTACCACTGAATCAGAACCAACCCATAGCTGACCCACCCTTTGGTTTTTAGAAACACTTTAATCACACAAGAGGCAATTGCCCATATTTCTCCCTGCTCAGAGCAGCTGGAAGATCTGAACTGCCTGCCTTCAAGATTGCAGCACAACTCCTTACCACCAGGACACCAGAGCTTCCTAGTGACTTTGGGTCCACTGACACTTCTTACATTTGATTATTTTACAGTAATTTGCAATAAACACTTATAATAACTTACATTATCAGGAAAATGTTTTGAAATAAACTCAGAAAATACTTGACAAAGAAGGAAAGAAAGCATTATTTCTTCATTGGTGCAGTGAGAGTCGTGACAATAACAGTGAACTCTCTCATGACATCCTCACTCTGTATCAATGCAAATCTAGGCTCTTCATATTTATTCTTTCATTTACTGCACACCTAGGTTATAATATGGACCTCCTTATAGATAAAAGCAAATCTTTAAGTTTTAAAAGTTGTATGGTAGAATAGTTTGTAACCGACATTCATTTCAGCTTAATATCAAGGTAAAAATTATAAAGAAATAACTAAATTAAATACTGAGGAAATAACAAGCTTTTTAAACACATCAATATTCTCATCATTTAAATTTAGGAGTATAATACACATGGTCTGATTATAGTATATTTTCTCATTTTTTACATCTCTAAAATGGACAATGACTAGGGATGATAGAAAAAAAATGATGCCTTTGAGCAGTGGTGCTGGAGAATAGTGTCAGATATACCATGGACTGCCAGGAGAACAAATAGGTTCATCCTAGAGAGGGTGAAGCCAGACTGCTCCTTGGAGGCAAAGACTGTGAGGCTTTGTCTGACATACTTTGGGTATGTTGCAAGGAGGGGTCAGTCCTTGGAGAGGGACAAAATGTTTGGGAGAGTAGAGGGATGGAGAAACGGAGGGGAGACCATTGATTAGATGGATTGATACAGTGACTGGGGTAATGAGGGCAGGAGTGTCAGAGACAGTAAAGTTGGCACAGGATAGAACAGGTTTCAGTGTTGTTGTACATAGGGTTGCTATGAGTTAAAAGTGGCCCAACTGCACATAACAACAAACAAATAATAAAAAGGAATAATAGCTATTCTCTCACTATCCTAAGTCTGCTATGGTGAGTCAATGAGATAATTGATGAAGTTTTTAATATTTTAAGTATACAGTTAAAGATCAATAATACTCCAAGTCAACTTTTTCCTGTTAAGGACACTAGAATTACTTTGCTTTTTGAAAATTAAAAATAGAATTATTGTGATTTTAACAAAGGTTTACAGGAATGTTGGATTTTCATTCATTCATGTTGCACATTTTCCTCCCTCCCTATCCCTACCCCCACCCCCAGTTCACTTTGCAATGCATCTTTTGTTCCAGATTTTTGTCATGCATATAATGCCTAATCATACATTTCTTTCAGGCCATTCTTCCCCTCATTTGATCCAATGCAGTATTCAGTATCTATCCACTCTTTTCCTACTCTTCCTCAATATCCCCACATCAGTCTTATTAACAGCAGTATTATGCAGTATTTGTCCTTTTGTGACTGAATATTTCACTCAGCATAACGTCTTTCAGTACTCTGAATGTCTCTATGTCACTAACCTCTACTCCCACACTTAATTTTTTTACAGACTTCATGAACAACTCCAAACTTTTCATTGTGTCAGCGTAGTTTGGCATGTGATTGCATTTAATTTTTTTCCAGCTGACAAAATGACACTCCACTCTTTTTTGGCACACTCTTTTCTATTACCCATTTCCATTAACTGTAGGAAAGTGATGGCTAGCATCTATTGAATTCCTGCTATAGTTTAAGTGCTTGCCAGGAATGAACACCTTCTGCTGTTATCACAATTGTTAACCCTAAGTTATTGTCGTCACACTGATTGTTTGAATTCATAGTGACCCTACAAGACACCAGAACTTCCCCATAGGGCTGCCAAAGCTGTAATCTGCATGGCTGTTGAGCTAGCAGCTGAATTCTTAAACTTTGCATCACCAGCATCCTAGAAGAGGTAGGTACAGAGAAACTAAACTTGCCCAAGATGACACAACCTCAGGATGTAAATATACTAATTCTGACTCATCAGTCTACTAGAAGCTGCCTCTCAAAGCACAGAAAAACTATGCAAGGTGTTTGAGACCACACAGCAAGTCTGTGATGGTTTCAGGCTGAAACCCAAATCTGAATACTTCTGGGTTGGGAACTTTGCAATATTGGTATTTCTTATTCATAAGAAGTCTAGATGAATGTTAATAGAAGCAATGGATTCCTGAGCATGTTGCTTTTTGAAATACAAATACCACAGGAGAGATTGTCAATAACGTGGTCCCTTTCCAGACAATTTCCAAAAGTGTATTTGTTGGCCCACCTCTCGGATCATATATGCAGGTAACAATAAGTATGATATTCATCATATGGATCTCTGGGGAACCAATTTATGTAGGGGCTGGGAAAATGCCCAGAAGGCCTGCAAATAAGTCAGGGAGCATCTCTGAGTAGTCAAATCCTAGTTACTGAAGCTAACAAGCCAGCCCTCTATGCTCCCTCTCTTGCCTCTTTCCCAAAAAGACTTGTGAGGCTGAAAGGAGACTATACAGCGGAGAATAGCTATAAAGGGAGCATAGTCCTCCCAAGCAAACCTACACAGTCCATTTTCATTTCATTAACCAGTTATTGTTGTGCTCTATACTAATGGGGGCCAAATCCTTCTCCATGAATTACGTGGCCTATTGCATCTACCTCCACCAAGGTTTCTTGCCTCAGTAACAAATGCCAATTTACTCCCCAGACCAGCAAGGAGAACACACTCAGAAATGCAAATCAGATTCTGTCCCTCTCAGGCTCAAAACTTTTCTTTCACCCTGGAATAAATTCTAAGCTTCCAGGCTCTCAACATGGCCATTTCAACCCCAGCTTATCTGACTTCTGACTCCATCTACCCTGTTAGCAGGGCTGTGGTGAAGTAAGGCATTGGTTTCATGCAAATACCCAAGGATCAAGAGAAAATAGCATTTAACTCAATATTTTTATAAACAATCACAATTAATACAAGTAAACCCATGAAGAAAAAAATATCAAAAGTTTAAATAAAAGACAGCCACATTGCAGCCTAAGGCAAAAGGAAAAATCAGTTAATACTGATTCTGATTTTATTTAATCTTTTTGATATTTTGTTCATTATGGATTTTATGTATTGATTTTTATTTTTTATATTAATATTAAATATCAATCCCAGTCGGGCTCAAGAGTCTTAAAATGTGATACTATCAGAATACAAAAGAGAGTGTGTTAAAAAAGAAGAGTATTAGGAAATTGGTTCTAGCAATAAGAGAAAACTAGAATTTGAGAGAGAGTGGAAAATCTCGCTTGTTTGATTAGCCTGAAAACAAACAGGTCTAGAAGGGTTTGCGGCAGGAAGAGATCAGTACTTGGCTCTTGTCATCAAGCTCAAGCTCACTGTCATCAAATTGGGACCAATTCATAGTTGACCCTCCAGTGAGCATTCAGACTACAAATCTCATGGGAGGAGATTGCCCATATTTCTCCCACTGGTGGATTTGAACCACTTGCCTTGAAGTTACACACTAGGCCACCAGAACTCCCTAGGTTCCCATCATTTCATGCCAGTGTTATGTGTCTTACATACAGACATTGGCCCTGATGGTATATGTGGGGGAAATGAAGTTGCTTATGAATGCAGAGTCCTCCAGGGTACAATATGCCCCACAATATATTGCTCCCTACTACCCTCCTTGAGCCCCACTCTACCAGGCAGCATGAGGGAGGTTGCTAGATCCAAAGGGTCATTAATTCACAGAGTGAAATCACAAGGCACTTCAGGCCTTAATTGAGCACAACAGCAACTTCAGCCCTCAGCCCTCCTGGTTGCTCTCTGTGTTCTTCACTCTGCAGAATCTCAGGCTCCCTAAGAGTTCACCAAGGTCTGCCCTGCTTGGTACTTTCTCCTTTTTGTACCATGGACCACTGGACTCACTGTACTGCCTGGAGCATCTGGTGGCTTTGATCTATATCACTGCCATCTGAATTTCAGGGTAACTGTTGGGGCTAGAGGCTGAAGGCACAACATAGAATACTTTACTCAATCATTTGGCATCGAAATCAGTAAGTTACCACCTACTGTGATACTCCTTTATACAACTGGACTTGAAAGAAAGTGAGTCACTGTACGATGCACAATGCTAGGGATTAAGGTGTTCAAAACTGAATGTTCAAAAATTCCCTGAGTAATGGCAGGGAGTTTAACAGTCAAGATGTCTCAGAAGACTTTTAAAGGGGCCTCTGTAATAATGCAGGTGAGAGTTGCTATAATAACTTGGATCAGGACACCAACGGTTGATGAGAAAATATTTGAATGCATGTCCTTTCTGTTACCTTAGACTGTCAGGTGAGAGATGATGGCATTAGTGATCATAAAAATGGAAAGGAAAGGCTAGATGCAGCAGATACTATAAAAGTCAAATTGACAAGACTTGTTCAATAAGTGCTTCTTGATTGACTGAGTAGAAATTAATGTCTAATACCTTCTGTGAAGAAGAAGAAAGCACACACATTATGCAAACTGTTTAAAAATTGCTTCTTTATGTTCTCCTAGCTCTTTTAATGTCATCAAATGTCACCTTTACTGATTGTGTGCATGTAATATGACATGCAATTAATTCTGCAGGTAGCAGGATGTGTAATTAAGCATATATGCACGGTGACTCACAATTAAGCACACATTTATTGTGATGTGCATATTGGTAGATGCTTCCTGGTGTGTATAATTATGCACGTGTCAGTTGACATGAAATCACAACTCATTCTGTGAATAGGCTAAGGTCTCAACTCCTATCTCGACCTGTTAATTGATATTAATCTACATCTTTTAGCAAAAACGTCTTTGATAATTGAACCCATTCCATTCTGTGGCATGAGTTATGGAAACATCATAGATATCAAACAAAAGGCTTATTTTCATTATGGAGATCAGAAAAGACTCTGAGACTTGCTCTTGAACATAAAAACTCAAATTCACCCGTTGAGTCAGAAATTGACTCATAATTGACCCTTTAGCAGATGTTCAGAGGCTGTAAATGGAACTGGAGGAGATTGCCTATCTTTCTCTTGAGGAGCAGCTAGTGGATTTGAACCACCTGCTTCTGGGCAGGCAGTATAACTTCTTACTGACTAGGCCACCAAAACTCCCTCTTGAACACAGGGCAGCCAAAGTAAATGGAATTAATCATTTAGAAAAAGATGAGTATAAGATTTCATGAGACAACTGGAAAATATAAATTATCATAATGTACAACGACCAGGAGTTAGAAATCAAATGGTAGTAACATGCTCAGAATTTTTAAAATTAAATTTCAGGTCTTGAAGTGAAAGAAAGAAGGATTCTACAAGCAAAATATTGAATGATTCAGGAAGTATCAAAGGAAAACAGAAGTATTATGTAGCCAAGTTACAAAAACAAAGCAAAACAAAAAATAAAAACAAAAACCAATCACTGATGTTCATACCTTGTAGGAGGTCGAAGAAGGTCCAGAACTGGAATGGAAGGAAGAAGTTCAAGATGCACTGAATGCATTGGTGAAAAAACAGGCTCTGTAAATTGACATAATACCCAACCAAGATATTTCAACAAACCCATGGGACATTGAGAGTAATCATTAGTCTATGCCAAGCAATTTGTAATACCTGACAAACCAACTGGAAGATGGAATGTGGAAATATTGAACAATATTACTAATATCACACACAAGTTTATTTGCTGAAGAAAATGAAAAATGGTTGCAGAACTTCATAGACAAGAAACTTCCAGAAATTTAAGTTGGACTCAGAAGAGGACATAAAATAAGTGAGATCATTTCTTATGCAACATGGATCTTGACTAAATAAAACTAGAAAGGGGCCTGTTGTTTTTCCTAGGTACCATTAAGCTGAGTACAACACATCACCACCCTATCAACAAGGGATTATAATGCTGTGCTATCCTGCATGCTTATCATTTCCACCATCCTTAGCCCATTGTGGTCATAAATGTGCCGATTTATCTCCATGACAGCCTTTCTTTTGCTGTCTTCTAACTTTCCCTATAAGATGTGGTTTTCTAAGAACCCCTGACAACATGCCCTGAGTATGTGGTATGGGGTTTCACCATCTTTCCTTCTAAAGAACACCCTGGTTATATTTTATTCAAGACATATTTCTTGTTCCTTGATAAATCCATGAGATATTCAGTAGTCTTTGAAGATACTATAATTGAAACCATGCTCTTCAGTTTTACTTATTCATTGTCAAACTTTCAGATGCCTATGAAGCAACAGGAAATACCATGACTTGGATCAGGAGCACCTTAGTCTTTAAACTGATATCATTGTTCTTTAGTACTTTAAAGAGGTTCTTAACAGCACATTTTCCTAATGCGACTAATTTTTATTTTCTTTTCCCCCCTACTATTACTATGATTGCTAATTGAAGAAATAAGTAAAAGGAAATTGTTGACAACTTCAATCTTTTTTTCCATCTGTCAAGATGCTGCTCATTGGTCCAGTGGTGAGGAATTTTGCTTTCTTGGTATTAAGGTGTAATCTATGTTGATGGTTGTAGTCTTTAGTTTTCCGAAGTAAGTTCCTCAGGTCTTCTTCATTTTCTGCAAGAAAGGTTGTACCTGCATAACGAGGTTTTTGATGAGTCTTCCTCCAATCCTAATGCCACATTCTTCCTCATGTGGTCCAAGTTCTCAAATTATTTGCTCAGCATTCAGACCGAACAGGAATGGAGAAAGTATACAATCTTGATCCACACCTTTCCTGATTTTAAACCATGAATTGTACCCTATTCTGTCTGGACAACTGCTTCTTGGTCTATGTGTAAGTTTAACATGAGCACAATTAATTATTCTAGGAGTCTCATTCTTCTCAATGTTAGCACTAATTTTTATGATCTACACAGGCAAATGTCATTGCATAGTCAACAAAACACAAGGAAACATATTTCTGGTATTCTCTGCTTTTAGTCCAGATCCATCTGTAATTAGCAATAACATGCTAAAATAAGAGAGATTAATTTTAAAAGGAACTGAATACAGAGTATTACAACAAAATGTGCAGAGAGCTGCAATTAGATAACTGAAAGGGAAGAACACTCAGTATTCTCAAACGAAAAGGACTGAACAACAGATGCAATCTTTGAGGAGTAATGTTGAAGAATTTTATGGACAAAATCTTGAATGAAGCAGGAAGCATCAAAAAATTAAAAGAAGGAATGCACAGAGTCACTGTATCAGAATGTAGCTAGGAAAACAAACAGATTCATCCAGGAAAGGGTTAAACCAGGAGGTTCCTTGGAGGCAAGGATTCTGAGG
>NW_006399842.1:4661003-4662293 GCF_000299155.1 Elephantulus edwardii | reverse complement strand
GTCAACTGACTTTTGACAAGGAGATGAAATCTGTGAAGTGGGGAAACGGCAGCCTTTTTACCAAAATCTTACTATTAACATGTCATAGAAGCTAACGGAGCGCTGGAAGCCCAGTGGTAGGAATCTGTGCTGCAATCCCAAAGGCCTATGGTTCGAATCCACCAGCTGCTCCTCAGAAGAAGAATGGGAAATCTCCTCTTGTGTGCTTAACTGCCTCTGAAAACCTGCTGGAAGGTCAGCTATGGGTCAATGCTGACTCAACAATATACAACAGCAACAAAATATATCTTAGCTTTGAAACCCAAGAAATGACTAAACTAGTAACTGAGCAATTTAGACAGAAACATTACTTTTAACTCTATCTAGTAGTTTTTTAATTTGTATTGTTATTTTAGTTAGGTATGTATGTAGTTATTATTAAAGACAGATTTATATATAATTATGCAGAAGATACAGATTTCAGCAATACCGAAGAGTTCCATTCAATTAATAGACATTTATTTTCTACTGATGTTAGATG
This sequence comes from Elephantulus edwardii, assembly GCF_000299155.1. NCBI lineage: Eukaryota > Metazoa > Chordata > Mammalia > Macroscelidea > Macroscelididae > Elephantulus > Elephantulus edwardii. The sequence goes on along the minus strand of NW_006399842.1, from coordinate 4,661,773 downwards.
CCATTGAGTTGACGACTCAGCAGGATCCTGTGAACCTTTGCCCTATCCTGTACTATCCTCACAGTCTTTGACACATTTAAGTACATTGTTACAGGTTTTTTTGTTGAAGGTCTTCCTCTATTTCTCTTAGCCTCTTTCATTCTCAGCATGATGTCTTTATCCAAGGACAAGTCACTCCTGACAACACACCCAAAGTAAAGTATGTGAGCCTCAAGTTTCATCATCTTTGTCTCTATAGGGAGAACACCAGTTGCACTTCCACGTGTATCTAGGAAATATATTAAATATCAGAAATTCAACATGGACAAGGTATAGTTCCTTCTCTATGAAACATTTATCCTAATGGGGAAGAGATCAAGTAAATGGATTCCAATAATTTTACTACTTTATGATAAATGCAGTGGTTCTGTGTAGAATTCTCATCTTCCACGCAGGATACCTGGGTTGTTTTTTTTTTTCTTAGCCAATAAACTGCATATACACCTCATCACCTAGCTGTCTGTGAACAAATTGAGGAAATTCCCTTTTATTTCTATTTTGCTGAGTGTTTTAATCAGGAAGAGGTGTTGAATTTTGTTGAAGGACTTTTCTGCATGAATTGATAGGAGCATGAGATTCTTGTTCTTTGCTTTGTTAATGAGATGAATTACATTTATTGTTTTCTTATGTTGAATCATCTTTGTGTACCTGTTATAAATCCCATCTGGTCATGAAATTTTTTTAATACATACTGTTGTATTTTACTGGCCAAGATTTTATTATGGATTTTT
>NW_006399842.1:4653879-4660903 GCF_000299155.1 Elephantulus edwardii | reverse complement strand
TGACAAGCACTGTGGCAACTGGACAATTAAAACAGACATTCCGATGGCGGGGAAGAAGAACAAACTGGAGAGGAGGGTAGAGAGAATGGTGCAGCAATGAAGGCATGAAAACCCAAAATCCCTGTAAATGTTCATTAAAACTAATAAAATTTAATAAAAAAAAGAGTAAGATTTTGGGTACAGTAAAATCAACATGGAACTCTTTTTAAGAGGAATTGATAGCCACAAAGAATGAATGTGGCAAGGGGAAAGTACAGATTTTGAAATGTAACTATTAGGCCCATGGTATTTTTGTTGATTGTCATTGAGTCAAGCACGACTCATAGTGACCATATGAACAAAAGGCCTGAAGCCTTTCTATCACTATTGATATTTATCAAAATTTTCCAGAGGCATGTTGTTTAGCAAGTCGATGCCACTCCTGATATGGCACTTCAAATGCTGAGCATCTATTGTAAGAAGTGATGTGTACAATATTTACAGTAATGATTTTCTTTATCATTTATTCTACTGAATTCAAATGATTGGATGTGTTGAGTTGCTTTTGAGTTCACTAGACAAGGACAGCTGCCTTGCAAATTCACCAGTAGGGTTGGATTCTAAAATGAAGAGTATGTCCTCAAATACACTCTCATTCACTTCAGTGACCCAACTGCCCATGAATTAAATAAGTCCCAGTGAATGTCAGACTCTATAATGTCTTCTTAACAATGTATTTATGGGTCTGTCTTCTAAGCAGATGCACATCGTGTGGGTCAGAAAATTCTTCTCCCCTTAAGAACATCAAATTTTAAATGTTAGGAGTAGAGACTTCCACAGTGACTGGTCAGAGAAAAAGTTTTCTTCTCGGTGCTGGCAAAATTGGGCATCTACTTGCATAAAACTGAAACAGGTTCCACATCATGCAAAATCACTCACAGTAGATCAGAGGCCTAGGGGTAAAACCCCAAATCATATAGATCATAAGAGACAAAATGGGTCAAAGCTTAGAAACTATAGTCTATGCCATAAATAGACTTGCAAATATAGACGGAAATGCACAACCATGTGAGGATAAAATCTACAAATAAGACCTTCTAAACATCAAGTCCATGTGCATCAAAACCATTTTCCAAAAGGGTAAAAAGAAAGCCTAAAGAATGGGAAAAATACTTGGCAATTACATATGAGACAAGGGTCTCACAACAAAAGTTTACTGAACACTACAGGGCCTCTATAAGAAGAAGACTGATTATCTAATAACAAAATGGGTAAAGGACATGAAAAGACTTCAAAATAGAAGACATTCAGATGGCCAACAGACATGAAAAAATGTTCAAAATCACTGGTAATTAGAAAGATGGAAATCAAAATAATGAGATAGCATCTCACTCAGCCAAACTAACAAAACTCAACAGGACAGCTAACAATTGATGTTAGAGAGGACGTAGAGGTACAGAAACTCTCATATGCTGTCAATAGGATTGTGAAATGGTACAACCAATCTGGAAGGCAATTTGATGTTTCCTCTAAACACTGAACATAGAAATCCCACATGACCCAACTGTTTTACTGCTAGGAATTTTCTCCAAGGAAATTAGAACTGAGGAACAAATGGAGATATATGTACACCTATGTTCATAACAGCCTTATTCACAATAGCAAGAAAATGGAAATAGCCCAAATGCCTATCAACAAAAGAGTCAAGTTAGAAATTGTGATTTGTTCACATGATGGAAGAGTGTGCAGCACTAAGGATAAATGCTTTTGTAAAATACTATATAACATGAAGGAGTCTAGAGAACATTATTCTAAGGGAAATAATTTGGTCTCGTAAAGGCAACTGCTTCATAAGACCATTCTTTTAAAAATAAAGATTAATCTGGAAAGATTTGTATAAATGTTCAAAAGAAAAAGGAGAAAGGGACCAAAAAAAAGGAGAAGGAAGGTAATCACAAGGATAGTAGGAAATTAGTGGGCAGTTGGAAGTGAACAAAGGAAAGATTCTATGGGGACTGGAAAACTTGGGTGAATAATAGGCATCGATGAACAGTAATTACATAAAACACAACATCTATGAAAATATATATATAAAGCATATATAAAACACAATGCACATGAATGAAACACAATGCAAATGCAAGAGTATATAAAATACAATGGATAGAGAAGTGCAGCAATGAATGAATGGAAATCCAAATTCTCTGTAAATATTCATTAAAATTATAAAAAAAAGAAAATAAAAACACAATGTACATGTGTGGAACACAATGTATGAGAATTATTATGTGAAAATTAATAAAAACATTGGGACAAAAAAAGAATTCTACTTGCTAAAGCTAGGAAAAGTCAGGTAATGAAACCATACAGCAAAGTAAGAAATGGAGTAAGCGGTAACTGGTGAGGAATGAAGAGTGAAAACATCCAATATTTGCAACTATCAGGAGTACCATTTGCTTTGCCAACATTATGGCTCCTGCATCACTGTGCCTGTCAAGTCTAGGCTTCAAATGTGCACACTATAGAGAAGTCAAGATACTCTGGGTTGATGGAGGAAGAACCTGGACTGAGGCAAATCTGCTATTCATTGGCTTTCGTTCCTTTCTAGCTCGGGAAGTCGGCTGGTGCCATCTGGGTGGGATGGCCAAGCTTCTTCTCCCTTGCCTGCTCTACAAGCCCGACATCCTTAGCACAAAAGTGAAGATCATTTCTGACATAGAAATGAAATCAGCTGCCAAGCTCTGTCAGCCGCCTGTGTTCCTCCCCTCCTGACTTCCAGCAAAACCTTTCTCTTATGCAGACAGAAAACATTTCAGCCTTGTGACAGCCCCCTGTCACTCTGACGCCCCATGTCTCACTGCTGACATGATAACTGAGTGTGTGAGACAGACAGTGTTTGTCTGAAACTGGCGCCTTTGTAGTGGAATCACAAGGCTGGGCTGAGGGAGGAAGGTGGGGGCTGGGAGAGCTGGGAAGCGAGGACCCCAGGGGGAAATCTTTCCTCTTCTGTCCATCTCCTGCTCACCAGGCTGACACAGCAACAACAGGCATCATCAGTCTGGGAGACTCTCAGACCATTGTCCAAATAGTCCTGAGCTCCACCTCCAGTCCTGATGGTCTCCAGTAAAATAGCTTACTTAGTTCAATTCTACACATATTTACTGAGATCCTACATTTCATTTTAATCAAAGACTTTGGGTGCTGAGGGACTACCAAGGCAATGAAGAAAACTAATAGGAAGGAGCAGAAAGAGAGAAGGGGAAGTAATGGTAACTCTCAATGAGCACATGCTCTGTGCCAAGTTCTGTTATTATTATTTTACATGAATTATCTAATATTATCATTTCATAAACATGATGAGTAAGGTATTAATTGCTCCATATTCCAGATGAAGAAACTGAAACTCAGAGAAGAAAAATAACTTGTGAAACTCATGTCAATAATGAATGCTAGGACTGGAACTCCAGCCTCTGATCCAAAGCTTCTACTATTAAACTTCTATTCTATTTTCTCTCATGAGTCTGTGTAACAAGACTAGAAAGTCTCTTTTCTTGCATAGAGCAGTATCTATGCTGTTCTGTGCTGTCTAACCAGAACCAAGCCATAGCTGACTCTCCAGCAAGTTTTCAGAGATAGTTAACCACACTGGAGGAGATTTCCTATCTTTCTCCCATGGAGCACCTGGTAGATTCAAGCTGTGATACACACATAGAGAGTCACAGCTTTGGAGACTCAGTGGGGCAGTTCTACTCTGCCATATAATGACTCTATGAACCATAATCAACACAGTGAGTTCTTTTATCGGTGTTTCTTTGCTTAGTTTGTGGTGGTTTAGTTTAGTTAAATGTATGCATGCGTGTGCACACACACATAAACTGATAGTGAGAAAATGAGTGAAATACTAACCTAAAATTGTTGTTGTTATGTGCCATCAAGTTGCCCACGACTCATAGAGACCCTATGTATGCTAGTTCTAAACCCTACTCTATCCTGAATCAGTCTTACTAACTCCAACCCCCTACCCCCATTACGCCAGTTACTGTGTCAATCCATCTCATCCAGGATCTTTCTCTCCTGTGCTGTCCCTCCACCCTTCCAAGTATGATGTCCTTCTCCAAGGACTGGTTCTTTCTGGCCATGTGTCCAAAGTATGTGAGATGAAGATTCAAAATCCTAGCCTCCAAGGAGAAACTTAGTTTCTCCCTCTCCAAGACAGACCTATGCGTTCCCCTGGTGGTCCATGGTATGTTCAATATTCTCCCACTGCACCACAACTCAAAGGAATCAATTCTTCTGAAATGTTTTCCATCTGCATAGGAGAAAGATTTTGCTGGAAGTCAGGAGGAGAGGAACACAGGTGGCTGACAGAAAGCTTGGCAGCTGATTTCATTTCTGTGTCAGAAATGATCTTCACTTTTGAGCTAAGGCTGTGGGGCTTATAGAGCAGACAAGGGAGAAGAAGCTTGGTCATCCCACCCAGGCAGCACCAGCAGACTTCCCGAGCTAGAAGGGAGCAAGAACCTAAAGATAGGCAGCTCCGATCTACCCTGCACTCCGCGGAGGAATGGTTGAGTCTCCTCCTGGAACGATTTACATCCTCAGAAGCCTGATAAGGATTTCCATGGGTTGGGATCAACTTGACAGCAGTAGGAAATATATATAATCACTCTGGTGACCTAGGGGTAAGAAGCTACTCTGCAATCCCATGCAGAAAAACACACAGTTTGAATCCACCAGCTGCTCCATGGGAGAAGGTGGGACAATCTCCACCTCTGTTATTTACTGCCTCTGAAAATCCACTGGAGGGCCAGCTATGAGTCAATTCCAACTTGACAGCATACAACCAAAACTATATATGGACAGAGATATATAACTCTTGTTGCAGAAGATGAAAAATTACAGCCTTCAATATGTATTATATCTCATTATCAAGAAAATAAAAATTTTCACCACTGAGCCAATAGGAAACATGTGTCAGATGGAGGAAAGATTGAAACTGTCAATAATTTCATCTTACTTGGATCTAGAATCAACATCTTTTGTACCAGCAGGAAGAAAATAAAAAGAAATGTGTTACTGGGAATATCTGCAATCAATGACATCTCTAATATGCTCAAGGTAAAGTAAGTCCGTTTAAAGACTAAGATGCACCTGATCCAAGCCATGTTCTTTTCAATTACTTATTAGAAAGGAAATTAATTGATATGTTTGAGTTGTGGTGTTGGATAATGAATATTCTATGGACTTCCAAAAGAACAAACATGTCTCAGAGAAAGTGCTCCAGGGTGCTCCTGGGAAGCAATGATAATGAGGATTCATCTCACATACTTTGGGCCTGGTTTAGAAGGACACAGTCCTTGGAAAAGAACATGTTTGAAAAGGTGGAGGATCAGTAAAAGAGAGGAACACACACACACACACACACACACACACACACACACACACACACACATACCGTCAGTCTGGAGACTAAGGTGCACCTGATCAAAGCCATGGTCTTCTCAATTACTTGTGGTGCATCAGAAAGCTGGACAAAATGACTAGGAATGATAGAAGGACTATTGATGCCTTTGATTTGTAGTGTTGGAGAAGAGTATTGGACATACCATGGACTCCGAGGAGAACAAGCGGGTTCATCCTGGAGAGGATGAAATCAAGCTGCTTCTTGGAGGCCAAAATTTTGAAGCTCCATCTGACATGCTTTGGACATGTTTCAAGGAGGCACCAGTTCTTGGAGAAGGACATTGTGTTTGGGAGGCTGGAGGGACAGAGCATGAGAGGAAGACCCTGGATGAGATAGATTGACTCAGTGACTGGCGTATTGGGAGTAGGTGTGTCAGGAAATAAATTTGGATCAGGATAGGGTAGGCTTCAGAACAGTTGTATATAGGATTGCTCTGAGTTGCAAGCGCCTTGATGGTGCATAACAACAACAACAACAACAACAACAATTATCTATCTATCTATCTATCTATCTATCTATCTATCTATCTATCTATCTATCTTCTACCTACTCTGATGACCTAGTTTTAAGGAGCTGTACTGCCACCCCAAAGTCATACAATTCAAATCCACCAGCTGTTCTATGTGAGAAAGGTGGGCAATCTCCTTTTGTGCTATTTACTGTCTCTGAAAACCCATTGAAGGGTCACCTAAAAATTTATTCTGACGTGTCAGTACACAACAACAACATATGTATATGAAAATAATAGGTTCAGCTTCATCTTAATCCTCAAAGTTCTATTTTTGTTTTTTAATACTTTAAAAATTACCCTTGTAACAAATTTCCCCCTGTGATATGACATGTAATTTGATTTCTTGATTACTGCTTTTGTGGCATTGACTGTGACTTGAAGAAAAAGAAAACTCTTGACAAATCTTTTCCCTAGTTATCACGGGATACAGCATGAGACCAGGACACATGAAGTGTGAGACCAGGACCATAAGGTTATTTGTGAGTCTAATTTTGTGGATTTTCATTATCTTTTATTTGAAGCTTAATTCACGTGTAGGATGTAGTCTCTGATCTTTAGTATGTTTTCCAAATCTTCATTTTTAGCAAGCATAGTTATGCAATCTGTATGTCACAAGGTGCTTACTGGTCTTCTTCCAATACTGATACCATATTGTTCATATTATTTAGGTTCTCAGATTACTTGTTCATTATATAGATTGAGTAAATGTGATAACAGGACATAATCCTTACAGACATAATTTTAGACTATGTAAGATTCTCTTGTTCTGTCTCAGTGATTTACACACAAATTACTCAAGAGTACAATTAAGTGTCCAAGAATTCCCATTCTTTTCTATGTTATACATAATTTGCTATGATCTACAGAACTGAATGTCTTGATTAGTTAGTGAGACATAAACATCTTTCTCTACTTTCAGTCATAAGCCATCTGACATCAGCAGTGATTCCTTCATTCCATATACTTTTCTGAATCTAGCTTAAATTTTTGACAATTCCCTCTCAGTGTACTGTTCTAGCATTTTTAAAAAATAATTTTCATTAAGATTTTACTTTCATGTGATATTAATG
>NW_006399842.1:4651468-4653779 GCF_000299155.1 Elephantulus edwardii | reverse complement strand
GGAGAGACAGCACAGGAGAGGAAGGCCCTCTATGAGGTGGATTGATTCAGTGACTGGGGTAATCAGGATGAGTATGTCGGAAACAATGAGATTTGCACAGGACAGAGCAGAGTTTAGAGCTGTTGTACATAGGGTCGCTATGAGTCACAAATGACTCGATGGCACATAACAACAACAACAATCACCATTTCTGAAAGCAGCATATGATCAAGAACTTAAGAAATACTCAAAATCTCTAACAATTAGAGAGATACAAATCAAAACCATAAAAGATACCATCTCATTTCAGTAGCACACACAAAGTTTAACAATACAGAAACAATAAATGTTAGGGAGAAGGTGGGGAGATTAGAACTCACATGTACTCTTGGTGAGATTGTAAAATGGTACCATCACTCTGGAAGGCAGTTTGGTGTTGCTTCAAAAAGCTGAATATAGAAACCCCATCTGACTCAGTCTTCCACTGCTAGGAATATACCCCAAGGAAAACAGAACCGAGACACAGAGATACGTACACCTATGTTCGTAGTAGCATTATTCACAGTACAAAGAAAATGGAAACAGCCCAAATGTAAAAAAGAGCAAGAGCCCTGTGGAGACAGACATATGTGACCTTGTTAACTTCACAAAGGGGAACTGTCCTTGTCAACAGCATCAACAACGTAAAGTCAATTCCCATGAAGTTAGACATGTCTCCCATGCTCCCATACCTCTTTCTACTCATCTCAATACCAATATTTCTGCTTTAATGGATCCAAAATATGATGTTATAGCTCACAGACCATACAGAACTATATTGGGCAAGTTTAAAGCCTATAATCTGGGTTAATAGAATTCATTCAGGACAGCCTCAGCCTTGAACCACATGGCTATAGACCAGAGTTACAAAGTTACAAAGTTCTCAGACCTTCCAGTATTGGCTCACCCTTAACCTCCATGCCCAAACTGTCCAACAAACTTGAGCAAAGCCTCCTCGTTTAACTCTGGTTCTGTTTAAGGGTGGGGTAGTAGTCAGCTTTATCTTTTGTCAGATCTCTCTGGTCCTCTACTTCGGCTGTAGATGCTACTGCCATAGCTGGAGCTAGAGTATAGCTGTAGCAATAATTTCTGATCTAAAAGGATATGTTATATTCTCTTGCTTCTTCTTTAGCAGCAGTAGGGGAAGGTCTAATCTGCCACTGGAGATGCTCAATTTATTGACAAAATTATTCAATTACCTTGTAGATTGGGGAAACTGGCCAATCCCCTTGTGGAATGGTGTGAAAGTCAATCCCTTTATAAGTAGGCTAACATGTCCCATTTGCATATTCCTGACCATCCACATGGTCAAGTCGGATTCGATGGCTAGAAAGTCATATTGAAAGATAAACTTCACACCAAATGTTCATCAACAGATAAATGGATTGAGAAATTATGGTACATTTACACAATGGAACACTATGCAGCACTAAGGAGTAAAGATTTAATTATACATTATAGGAGATTTTATATAAACTAACAAGGAGAACATTACCTGAGAGCATTATGCTGAGTGAACTAGCTCAATCTCATAAGGACAAATACTGTATAAGACCACTGCTGTAAAAATAGAAGTACAAGTAATATACGTATAAAAGTCCAAAAGGGGAAGGGGAACATAACAGGGAGACCCAGGGTGAGGAGGGGAAGAAAACACTAGGATAACAGAGTTTGTTGAATGGAAGGGGCCAGGTGAAGGAATTAGGAAAGATCCAAAGGGGACCTGAAAAGATGAAGTAATGGTAGGCATAGATAAATGGTGATTAATTTTATAAAACACAATGTACATTAGTGATAGTTTAAAATATAAAGTGAATGTAGGAAGATGTGAAACATAATATATATGAAAGATGCACAGTTTATAAGAATTTTATATGCAAACCAATATAAAATAAAAACAAAATAGAAAATAAAAAAGAACTTATGGTAATAAAGAAGTTCAAAAAGAACTTATGGTAATAAAGAAGTTCAAGTTGCACTGAAGACACAGGAAAAAAATAATATCAACTGGCATGTTTCAGCAAATAGACATAGCCCTGGACATACTAACTTATGCCAGGAAATTTAGAAGACAGCTACAAGGACAACTGACTGATGGAGATCTATATTTGTCTTCATTTTAAAAAAAAGGTATAATTTTCTTGGAAAAGGTCCTTTGTACTTCTGGTTAAATTTATTCCCAAGTATTTAATCTTGTGATTAGTTATTGTGAAAGGTATTGTTTCTCTTAGTTCTGGCTCTGTATTCTTTTTGTCGCTGTAGAGAAATCCAACTGATTTTTGTATGTTGATCT
>NW_006399842.1:4643133-4651368 GCF_000299155.1 Elephantulus edwardii | reverse complement strand
GGATCTCTGGCCCAGAGTCTGCCAGCATTTGGGCATGCCAGAATTGTAGAATACTGTATGACCCTCGGCCCTCTTTTTAATTGTTTTTGGTCAAACATTCTTCTAGGTCATATAGCCCTGGTCTGCCCACTTGCTGAACAGAAACAACTCATGGTTGCTGTAAAGCTGAACACTGTGACACTGACGTGTCAACTGCGATAATGGTTAACCATGGTGGACAGACTTTGGTGGAGCTCCCCAATTAAAACAAGCTTGGAAGCAGAAGTGGCATCCACTTCCGAAATAGCTTGCCTCTGGAAACAATCTGAACCTGGAGAAAGGATTAAAGTTATACAGGTGTTCAGGTCTTTCGTTCATAGGGTTACTATGAATCACCTACGACTTGACAGCACTTAACAACTATAACAACATTGATGATAGATAATCTGTGACTATCTGGTACAATTCAACTGTGGATCATCTGGGCTAGGACTTATTTTAGGGGGTAGTCTTTTTATGACCTGTTCTATTTCTTCTTTTGTAGTGGGTCTGTTCAAATGTTCTATATTTGTCCGTGTGAGTCTGGATAGAGTGTGAGTTTCAAGGAATTTGTCCATTTCCTCTAGATTTTTAAATTTATGAGAGTGTAACTTTTCATAATATTTCAAGTTATCAATTCAATTTCATCTATTTCTGTTGTGATGTCACTTCTATCGTTTCTTCTTCGAGTTGTGTCTTCTCTTTCTTTGATTTTGTAAAATTTTCTAATGGTTTGTCAATTTTATTGACTCTTGAAGAACCCGTTCTATTCTATTAGATATTAGTGTTGCCACTCCTTTTTTTTTGTGGGTGCCATTTGCTTGGCGTAATTTTTTCCACCCTTTCATTTTTAGTCTATCTTTTCCCTATTTTCTTAGATGTATCTCTTGTATGCAAAATATCTACGGGATTTGGGGTGTTTTTTAATGTATTCTGCTACTCTTTTTTCTCTTTATGGGTGTATTTAATTCATTCAAATTAACTGTGATTATTGACAGGCCAGGCTTTATCAGTGCCATTTTGTTATCCCCCTCCCCCCACCCCCCACGCCCTTGTTGTTTCTGGTCACTATGTCCTTCCACTTTCTTTTGGTTGTCTATGTGTGAAGGACTGCCCCTCAAATTTCTTATAGAGTTGATCTTGTTTTGAAGATTCCTCAAGGTCTTGCTTTTATACAAATGACTTTATTTTCCTTCATATTTGATGGACAGCTTTGCTTAGTACAAGATCCATCCCATTGCCTCCTTGCTTGCATGGTTTCTGCTGAGAAATGAGAACTTTATCTAATTGGTTCTCCTTAGTAGGTGACTCTTAGTTTTTCTTGGACTGTTTTCAGCATTCTCTCTTTATGTTTGATTTTTGAGAATTTGACTATGACTTGATGTTTTTCTTTTTGAAATATAGTCAATTTCCACTTCCACAATGTTGTCAGTGCCTTCTCAGTTCTCCTCGTGCTGTGGAATTCTGATTATATGTATCTTGTTCCTTTTGATGATATCCAACATAATTTTAACATTTTCTTCATTTCCCTCTATCTGCTCTCTGATTTTTCTTCTAATATGTTACTATTGAGGTTATCTTTCTCCTCATTGACATTCTGTTCCATCTCTTCTGTTCTGCTTTTTGTCCCTTCTGCATATTGGAAACTTCTTTCATTTCAGTCTTGAAATTCTAGATTGCATATTTCACCCATTTCTGTTATTACCAGTACTGTGTTGGCTGTACCCTCTCTATCTCATGATAATTTTTCAGGTCCTTGTACTTCTTTATCTTTAGTTTAAATTCTTTCTTCCATCTTTTACAGTTTCTTCTGCAGTTATTCATGTTCCTCCACATCTGGTTACCTGTCTCTGGAGAATCCCCTTTAGTTATGACTTTCGTTCTTTCTTCCACAATTTGTACCATTTCTCATAGCTATTCATATAACTCCATATAAAAACATTTCTTCTGGATCTCTGCCTCTGGGGTATTTGCTTTATTTATGGCTTCCATTCTTTCTTCCATAATTTGTACCTTCTTCACTGGCTGTTCATATAGCTCTGGAAGAACATATTTCTTCTTCCTCCCTGTCTCTGGGATATTCATTGGGTCTGCAATATGTTCTATTTTTTTAGGAGAAGGCTTATTTTTGTTTTTCCACAATATTTGGAGTTATATGCTGCTTTCTTGACATTATGTGAGGTTTTTCTTAGTATAGGCTTGGTCATTTTTTATATGTCTGTATAGGTTACTGATAGTTCTTTGTCTTTATGATGTTATTGATCAGTTGCAAGTTTAAAGTGTTATGTGTATGGGGATGAGCAACTCGACTACTGAAGTCCTTTCTGGGTCTGTGTATCAGGAAAGTTTGTCTTTTTAAAGTCCTTCAGGTATTGTTTGGTCTGCAGTGTACTCCTGCTAGAATCCTATCTTATTACATTCTCCCTCCTAAAGTCTATTTTCCTTTTTGGTCTGTGGGGTAGCTCCCCAGTGGCCAGCTTCCCCAACTGGAGAAGTTTCTCTCTCAGGGCATCGCAGGCCCTTCCCTTTTCACCATTTGAATGGGCTTCGGGGATGAGTCTCTCATCTAATTGCAGCCCTCTCTCTTGAAGTCTTTTGCCCTCTTTTGCTTGTAGTCTTTTGTCCTCTTTTGCCTGTGGAGGTACAACCACGTTCCTCAAGTTAAGCAGTTTCTGCTCAGGGTGGTGGGTTGTAGACAGCTCCATCTATTAATAATTTTTTGCTAGAAAATTATGTTTTAGTAGGCAACTCTCATATCCTTCTTTCTAGTTTGTTTCAGTTTGGAAGCTTTTCTGAAATTTGCCTACCACAAGGACCATGTTGGTATTTGAAATAGTGGTGGTATAGCTTCTTCTAACACAGCAACATTCAAGGCAACATATTCTGATCAACTTATAGACAAGAGATTTTTATGGAATGTATGATGAAAATAATAAAAAAAGACATAAACATTTATAAAATAAATTTCTCTCTTATGGATGTCACATCAGAACCCAAGGCTGTTGTAAATCACACCAAGAGGATATTGTCCATCTTTCTCCCAAAGAACAACTGGTGGTTTTAGGTCACTGTCTTTGGCTGGATAGCACAACTCTTTAACCACAAGGCCATCAGAACTACTAGGCCACTTGGCTAAGAGAGACAATGAAACATTTTAGGAAGTAGTATATGATCAGATATCAATTTTAATGAATGAAGAAGTTCAGGCTGCACTAAAGATATTGGCAAAAATAGCGCTACATAAATTAACTACTAGTTGATATGGTTTAACAAACAGAAGCATCTGTGGACATGCTCACTAGCCTATGTCAAGAAATTTGGAAGTTTCATATGATAATTCCCATACACGGAATGATCGTATGAAACAAAATATGAATGAAGAAATGTGTTGAAAACAATGCACATTTATAAAACACAATGTATATTAATTTTTTTATACAAACCAATATAAAATTCTAGAAACTTATAATTTTATAAACTATAACTATACAAAGTGTTTGTTAAAAGAAAGAAATTTGGAAATAATCTACCTTATCAACTTACTAGAAGAGATTCAAATTTGTAAATATTGCAATAAAAGTGATCCAACAGTATGTGGGAATTATCAAACATTATCATTAATGTAAACTCTTGCTTACCATTATTCTAAAATAGCTGGAAGAGTGTATCAACCATGGACTTTCAGAAATTCAAGCAAGAAGACACTGCGGCATGAGGGATATCACTAGTGATGTCAGATGGATCTTGGCTGAGAGAAGAGAATATCGGAAAGATACTTACTTATATTTTATTGACTGTACAAAAGTATTTGTGGAGAATAACAACTATGGATAGCAGTTAGAAGAATGAGAATCCCAGAATACTTGGTTATGTTCATGAGAAATCTATATACATACCAAGATATACCAAGAAGAAGTTATTTAACAGAGCAATGTATGCTTTGTTTAGTTTGTTTGTTGATTTTGGTTTGTTTGGGTGTTTTTTTTTATAAGAAGCAGTTGCAACACCTGGGTGCCCACCTCTGATTTCTATCTGCTTCATAAAGGAGAACTGTATCCATCAACAATATACACTTTACCATGTAAATAGCTAAAAGATTAGACATCATACCCACATGCCTCTCTGCACTTATTTCTATCAATCATTTTGTCTAATGTCTTTTGCAAATTGACTCATAGACTTTACTTACAGTTGTGGATTTATTAGGGAAATTGGTTGGGAAGTGGAAGAGGCAAAGAATATCATACAATGCAAGTCTAGGTTTAGTCTAGCAATCTCAAGCCAGATTAACAGCAAAATACAATTTGTCAATTAGTTCAAAGAGCTTCTCAGTCAACAAGTAGAAGTCTGGTTTCAGTTCTTCAATTGCCCAGCAAATTCTTATCTCAGAATGGTTATAAGGCAGCTTTCCCTTCAATCATCCAGCAAGCAAAATCTTTACTTGTGGTTCCATCTGCAGGGTTCCTTTGGTTACACCATCTCACAGTCTCTTCACAACAGTGCCATAGTCTCTTAATCTTCACTCCATAACCATTTCTTTCAGTGTGGGAAGCACTTCCTTGTATTGATTCCGCAGCTGTTGATGATTTTCAAGACCATGAGTCCACAGTTAAGGTAGTTGGAGACAATTCCCCTTGTGAGGGCTAGGAAAGCCAATTATCAAGGTTTCTGACACCACAGATTTAATAACATAGAAGTTGTGAGTCAGGTTTACATCCTTTTTTTCCATATTTATTTAATCTATACACTGAGCAAATAATTCTAGATGCTACACTATATGAAGAACAATATTCTTCAAAGGCATCAGGATTGGAGGAAGATTCATCAACAACCATCTGGAAGTTGGACAATGACTAGGAATAACTAAAGAAGAATTAAGCCCTCTGAATTGTGATATTAAATAGACAACTGCCAAAAGAACAAACAAGTCTGCCTTGGAGGAATTATTATACTATACCATTACTCTTACTCATTGTCCAACTTCTATATAGAGGTTGCTTCCTTAGAGCTGAGGATGGTGAAACTTTGTTTCATAAAATTTGGTCATAGTATAAGGAGGACCTAGTCTTGGAAAAAGGCATCTTGCTGAAAAAGGCAAAGGGCCATAGATAGAGGGGGGGACCCCTTAACAAGTTGGATTGACATGGTGACTGTAACAATGGGCTCAAGTATGTCAGAAGTCATTAGGATGGAGCAGGATAGTGTAAAGTTTCAATCCATTGTTTATAGGATTGCTATGAATGTGGTTGACTCAGTATGAGTCATGAGTTGACTTACTATGAGTTATGGATTGACTTGATTCATAACAACAAAAACATTATAGTAGTTAGCATAAATTACTATCATTTATAAAGTGCTTAATGCACTGTTTTACCTAATTCTCACTGCAGTACTAGAATATTGATATTATTATCATTAACGTTCCATTTTACAGATTAAAAAAATTAAAATTCAAGATACTAAATTAAGTACCTTTCATTTGTTGAACATTTGTCATATGCAAGGTATTGGGCTAAGTACTTTCACAACACTTATGCTAAACTTGTTCACTTGAAGTCTGTTCCTTTCCAGTGTCTAAGGGTGTTTTTAAGGCTGTTAATCTTTACAGAAACAGACTGTCACATCCTTTCCCAATGGTGTAGCTGGTGGCTTCATGTCACTGACCATTTTGGTTAACAGCAGAGTGCTTAACCACTGGGCCACCAGACCCCTTTCCATTTTCATATACTCTTTCATTTAATAATCAACACACACTGAAAGGTAGCTATTGAAATATCCCTTTCACAAGCGTGACAACAAATATAGATGATTTGCCCAAGATCATAAAGATTGTAATTAAGCTGAGTCGTGAAACCAATGTCTGTCTGACATTGAAGACTGGACACATAACCATTAATCTCAAAACTCAAACTGAAGGTAAGACATTTTCCTGAGAATGTTTTTCCTAGCAGAGAGGGGAGTGAATTATCCAGATAAGAATAAAAGGGGAGTCCATAAAACCAGAAGTATTTTACAGCCAAGTTTAGTCACGCAAGATGAGAAAACTATATCTTGCCTAGTGCACCAAGGTATGTATGTATGAGTGCGTTACACATATGATTATATGTACATAAGCATTGTTTCCAAGGCTATGTCCTCTTTGATATTGTTTGGCTTTCTTGGTAAGTACGTGTATAGAGGAGTGGGTTGATAGACAAACAGACTTACGTATACACAGATGAACAAATTAAAGCTGGGCAGGGCTGGGGAGGAATAAAGCCATCCCAACTACTCTAATGGTTGACGCTCATAAAACAGCTCTGTTGGAATAATGCAGTGCCTGAGAGATGGGGTGTAATATGGTTAAATGCTTTTACAGTTCCCCATTAAAGTAAGTGGATGGAAATTCATAAAATATTGATAGCATTTGAAATGTGTTCATTCACAGTTCTGCTTAGAATCTCAAGTGATGGCAGAATAGCTAGCCCATGCAAAGACCACATGACAAAACTAGCTGTACCTCATCAATGCCAACTACTCTGGCCAGGTGAACCTGTAATGAGAACCCAATGGGGAGACAATGAGATAAAGAAGGACGATCGATGATCAATCTTTTCCATTTGGTAAGACTGGAAAGAAGTCACATACAAAGAAAGTATATACACCATGATACAAGAAAAGCCTTTATTCAAAATTATGAAGTTATCCCCTCAAAATCAACACATTTTCAAACAGACCAATTATCTGTGTAATGCTTCTTTTTCCACTTCAAGTGCATGGTTAGAATGAGGGCTTAAACCCACTACTGAACTTTTGACCACAGTGGATAGTATTGGAAATGAATAGTTGGCACAAGGAGGCTAATCAGAATCTTCTCCTAGCACTCTTGGAACTTTTAATTGTGATTTGAGTAAAAGTTTACAGAGCCATTTGGCTTTCTAGTCAACAATTGATACAGAGATGTTTCATAATGTTGTTTAACAGCACTCTTCCCATTACTACCTCGTGTGGATCACTTGCATTTGTCCTTTCCTTTCATATTCCTCCCTGCTTTATGAGTTTTATCTCTGGGAAAATGTTCCCATTGTGATCTTGTATACTTGATTATTTTAAGGAGTTGGCTCCACTTTGATCTTATTGATCCCTATACATGCCTGTTTGTTTTTTGGCTGAAGATTGTTATAAAAGGTGAGTTCAGTTTTATCCTTGATTGATGAGTAAAGGGTTTTGCCAGTCTCTCTCTGTAAGACCAGTAAGTCTTTTAAGTAATGCTCTTAACAGCCAGTCTTCCTTGTATTGGTAAAGATAAAATATCTGATCATTGAAAAACTGCAACCCTACTTCTCAACATGGGCAGTGAATTTGTCTAAGAAAACAAATACTATGTGAACTAAAACAACGACAATAGAAAGTTGTTGTATGACATTAAGATTCTCAGTTTTCTCATCCTTGAGAAGTAATTGACGTACTGTTTTCATTGTAAATGTATTCCTCCTTTGGATTCTAGAAAATGTCACCTCCAAATTAGTTCTAGTTTATATGGTCCTTATATAATAATTAGATGTTCAATTTTTATTATTTTTCCGTGTACCAGGTGGGGTAGTCCCCCTATATTCCTTTATTAATTTTATCACTTAATCTTCAGAATATTCCTATGAAGTAGCTATTACTGTCAAATTCATTTCACAGATAACGAAACTAAGATACTGATGACTGATATGGCTTCTAAAGTTCATGTTTTTGGTGAATTGTTATTGTGTGCCACAGAGTCAAAATTCACTCATAGCTGACCCACCAGAGGGTTTTCACAGATGCAGTAAGTTACACAGGAAGAGAACACCATCCTCCCAAAAAGCAGCTGCTCAATTTGAACAAATTGGCGTTAGGTTTGCAGCACAGCATCTCACCACTAGACCACCAGAGCACCCTTATTTGAGTAAGCAGAAGACTCAAATGAAGATCAGGCTTGTGCCAACCCTGTGTTTTTAACCGATGTATTCTGTTTCCTCCCTAAGACACTCTGACTACTTTTGGACTGACTATGTTAGAAATGCATCACGGGCTGATTCTTGCTTCTCTGGGCAATCACCCAGAGTTTGGTAGATCTCAGCGCCAGACATAGAAGACAATATTACCAATACTGTCCTTAGACCATTATATTTCAGGATTTCATCTGCTCTCATCTGGCCTGGAGTCTCCCAACGGACATCTAAGATCCAAATTTTTCAAAAGCAATTT
>NW_006399842.1:4636019-4640753 GCF_000299155.1 Elephantulus edwardii | reverse complement strand
ACTCGATGGCACATAACAACAAACAACAACATACCTTAGACCAGACTGGGTTGTATTTTCTTCATAAGACACTCAATACTGGCATTTTCCTTTTTCAATATTGTCTATTTTACTATATATCAATTGCTATGTATTTTTTTAATGTAAGTTGAGTGACTATTTTATAAAGAAAATTGTTTTTTTTATTCAATACTTTATACACTGCTTGATGACACTGATTGCCATCTTCGCAATACAGTAATCCTTCTCCATTTCTTTCCCTTTATTGTTTTCATTCCTTCTATTTCCTAAAAACTTTTGCATTCTGAGCTTTATTTTAAGCCCAATGTTCCCTTTTGATCTCAAATGGTTAATTGTCTCAGTGAGAACAAATACACTGTTATTTTTCACCTCCCATTACTTGACTGAAACCACTGGAATCATTTCCGTTCTAGGCCTGATGTTGACTAAGGTGGCTCCATCAGTCTCTATTGAACTAGTAACCCTGATAATTTTTATGAATTTAATTATGTTCTATATGTTACTCATAAAATGTCCAATACCCTGTACTATATTTCCTTTCAGAGTGGTCAACACTGGCAGCCATGGATTATGCAACTCATCTAGTCTCAACATCACTGGGGTGATCTTTTCACTTTTTTAGATAATGATTTTGGCAAATATCTGATTTTCTCCTCTATTCTTTGTGTTAGTGGGCTGTTTACACGCTGATAAAACTCTAACTGGATGCTCACCAAAATAGGGCATAGAATTTTGCCTTTGTGTCTACATCACGTCACTTGATCTTGCTATCCACAAGATTATGGTCTTGAGCCTTCTGGTCCAGCATTTTCTCTCCACAAGTTGTTCAGTTATGGTTAAGAAGTTTACATTTTCTCCCTATTTGTTTTATTATATAAATGGATATATTCATCAAACAATTTATGTTCAAGAGATAATGGTGATGAAGGAGGAAGTTTAGTCTGCTCTGAAGGAATTGGCAAAAACAAAGTCTCAGGAATTGATAGAATGCTAATGGATATATTTCACCAAAAGGTGCATCCCTGGAAGTGTTCACCAGGTTGTGCCAAGAAATTTGGAGGACAACTCCCTGACCAAGTGACTGGAGGAGATCACTATTTCTTTCTATTCCAAAAAAATGTTGATCCAACAGAGTATGGAAATTATCAAATGATATCACTAATACCACACACAAGCAATGTCCTGCTGGAAGTTATATAAAAGTGACTGGAACAAGCATATCAGCAGAGAAATAGGAGTAATAGAAGTTAGATTTAGAAGAGGTCATGGCACTAGAGGCATCACTTCCAACAAAAGATGGATCTTGGTTGAAATCAGAGAGTATCAGAGAAATGTCTGTGTTTCATTGACTATGGACTGTGTGGATGACAGTAAATTGTGGCTAACCTTGAAAAGAATTGGAAACCTAGAACACCTGATTATGTTCATGTAAAATCTGTACTTGGGCCAAGAGATAGTTATCAGAACAAAATAAGAAAACATGCATGGTTCAAAATTAGAAAAGGAATGTGTCAAGGATATATTGTCTCCATACCTTTTCAATCTATATTCAGAACAGATCATTTGAGAGACTGGACTTTATGAGGAGGAATGTCACATCAAGATTGGAGGAAGAATTATCAACAACCTGTATTATGCAGATCATACAACCTTATTTGCTGAAACTGAGACAGACCTGAAGCATATGCTGCAGAGGGTTGAGGACTGTAGTCTTCAATATGGATTGAAGTTCAACATCAAGGAAATGAAGATTCTCATCACTGGGCCAACTGGTAGCCTCATGATAGATGGAGAAGAGATTGAGATTGTTAATGATTTCAGCTTGCTTAGTTCCACAATCAACACTCTTGGCATCAGTAGTCAGGAAATCAAAAGATTAATTCCATTAGGAAAATCTACAGTCAGGGATCTCTCTAGAGTTCAGAAGAGCAAGGATGTCAGTCTAGAGACTAAGGTGTGCTTGATCCAGGCCATAGTCTTTGCAATTACTTGCCATGCATCAGAGAGCTAGACAATGACCAAGGATGACAGAAAAATAATTGATACCTTTGAGTTATGGTGCTGGAGAAGAGCATTGTACATGGCCTGCAAAGAGAAATAACAAATCTGTCCTGGAGAGGGTGAAATCAAGCTGCTCATTGGTAGTAAGGATTTTAAGACTCCATATCACATATTTTGGATATGTAGCCAGGAGGGACCAGTCTTTAAAGAAAGATAACATGCTTAAAAGTGTGGAGGGGCAGCACAAGAAAGAAAGATCTCAGATGAGATGGACTGATATAATAACTGGGGTAATAAAAGTAGGTGTGTCAGAGATGGTAAGATTGGCTCAGGATAGAAAATAGTTCAGAACTATTGTCACTATGAGTTGTAGCTGACTTAATGGCATGGAACAACAACAACATTTAAAGTGCATACAATTGTGTGTGTAGAAATATTGCCCGCTGAAGCTATGCATTGCCATTTGTGAATTTCCTTTTGCCAATTATATCTATTCATTTTACTTCTCTACCAATGTGTCATCTTGTAGAGTAATGCTTTTTTTTTAAGACTAACAGTGCAGGATTAGATGAGCAATAGCATTTGTTTTTGTTATCTGTAACTCTTGTATATGTTACTTGTCTTCCTTTTCTTTAATGATGTTGTGATCATCATAGATTTAATTGATATTACCCTTCCTTTCTCCCAACTTAATATCTATCTATTATCTAGTTGAGAGCTCTGGTAGCCAAGTAGTAGGGATCTGTGCTTCCAAGTCAAAGGTAGGGAGTTCAAGTCCACCGCCTCCTCTGCGGTGAATATGGATGCTCCTCCTGTGTGAATTGATTTACTGCCTTTGGAGGGCCAACTACGAGTCATTGCTGACTCAAAGGTACCCAACAATAAGAGCAACATGCAATATTTAGCCTTCTGAGGGTAAGCAGTTGCTGTGTTGACTCAAGGCGATGACTTGATTCCAATAGTTGTTCCACAAATCTCTTTCATGCAATTTAGAGCCTGTGGTAAAAAAAAAAAAACCAAACCAACATGGTGGGTCAGCTAGAGTCAGTTTCAACTTGGTGACACGTCATTGTCTTTTTGGTTCATACACAAGATAAAGCTTTTTTTTAAAAAAAAAATTTCATTGTCCTTTAACATTGCATGCATTTCACTGTGTATAGCTGGCATAGCTTGTGTCTCCATCTATTGATAGGCATTTAGCTCTTTTTCATGCTGCAATGAGCATGGGTGTGCATATATCTGTTCAAGTCCTAGTCATTATTTCTTTATGATGTTGTTGTGTACTGCTGAGTAGGAACCAACCCTCTGGCCGGTTTTCAAAGACAGTTTACTTCTTTTCCCAAGATAAAGATTAAAGATGTTCCATACAGCCTTTTACAGTGGTTGTACTGTTTTACAGACCCTGCAAGAGTGTATGAGACTTTCAATCTTTACACTCTCATCAACATTTATTGTTTATAGACTTATTAATCTTATCTTTTAATACTAGTTTAGTTACAAAATTTGAATACACTGATTTCAAGAACTGTATCTCCCAATTTCCCTCACACCCCGACCCCATCGAATTGTACAATCCCATGATTAATGCCTCCCTCCCCCTGCACATCCTCATCCCTCTGCTTCCACCTTCCCCCACTCTCCATTGATCCTTATACGCATTCTACAATAATGGTTATTTACACTATTTGTCCTTGGGGGACTGAGTTAGTTCACTCAGCATAATGCTCTCCATTTCGTCCCAAGTTACATAATAATTTACAAGATCATTTCTCCTGCTTGCTGCATAGTATTCCAATGTGTGAATGTATCATTTGCTTGTGGTTGGACATTTGGGCAATTTCCATGTTCTTGCAGTGGTGAATAGTGGTGCTGTGAACATTGGTGTACAAATCTTTGTTTGTACCTCAGTTCTCATTTTCTCAGGGTATATTCCAAGTAGTGCAATAGCTGGATCATATGGAATTTCTATGTTAAGCTTTTCAAGGAAGCGTCAAACTGTATGCCAGGATGGTTGTACCATTTTACAATCCCACCAACATGTGTCTGATAAAGACACTCAGCAAAATTAGAATAGAAAGCAATATCCTCAACATCATTCTCAATGGAGAAAGACTAAACTTTTTTTCTTGCTGGAGTGAAACGCTATTTTATTTTGTTTTGATTTACATCCCCCAGTTTGTAGGGTGTTGTGCTCCTAACCAGAGGCCAAGCCATACCTCTCTGGTGATTCAAATGGACCTGTAGTTGCATGGGATAAAAATAGTCAAGCTCATCTATCAACTCTTTTTTCCAGCTCTTTCATCATGCTGAGTCTATCCTGATTTTGTATCAATGTCTTATATGGAATTTTCCTTTTTGTGACTGAAATATTTCACTTAGTATAACATCTTACAGATTAATCCATGCTGAGAGTGTTTTACAAGTTCATTGTTTCTTAAAGCTGCATAATATTCCATTGAGTGAGTGTACCACAGTTTTTCAAATCGTTTGCTTGCTGATGAGCACTTGGGCTGCTTCCATTTCTTTGCTATATGAATAATTCTGCAGTAAACATAGGTATGCATCCATCTGCTTGTGTCACAGCTCTGGGTTCTTACCTATCTCTACTAGATTGGAATAGACAAATGGAAGGACTCTATGAAGGAATGGATGATTAGACATTATATGTGTAACAGTTAACAATCTGAAACAAGCCATGCATTACAAAGTGAA
>NW_006399842.1:4633238-4634399 GCF_000299155.1 Elephantulus edwardii | reverse complement strand
CCAAAATCTCTGTAAATGCTCATTAAAATTATTTAAAAAAATAAAGCTTAAAAATGCATGAAAATCTATCCTTTCTATATATTTTTACTTGTTGCTGTGTGCCTGCCTTCAAATCAGAACTAATCCATAGCTGACCCTCCAGAGAGTTTTCAGAGGCAGTCAATTGCATAGGGGGAGACTGCCTATCCTTTTCCTGGGGAGCAGCTGGTAGATTTGAGCAGCATACTTTTGTGAATGCAGCGCAGCTTCTTACCACTAGGCTGCCCGTGTTCCTTCTCACTAAACTCAGAATGAAAAAGACAAAAAAAAAAGTCTTAAAAATAGGGAATCTCTTTGCAATATATTGTCTCAGAAAAGCCACTGAAGGCTCAACTGTGATTTGATTATAACTAGATGGCAATGAGTGAGAGAGCAAGAGAGCGAATGAGTGAGAGAGTAAGCGAGCAAAGGAGTGAGAGAGTAAGAGAGCAAACGAGTGAGAGAGTAAGAGAGTGAGAGAGTGAGTGAGAGAGTAAGAGAGAGAGAGTGAGTGAGTGAGTGGGCAAGTGAGTAAACTGCTTAAGATCTGGACAGTTTTCACTTTGTCACTTTGTTGGCTGCCTAAATGTCCTCTTTGATACGATGTCTGCTCATGTTCTCTGTCCATTTTTTAATTGGATTGTTTATCCTTTTGTTGTCCAAGTGTTGACATGTTCTATAAATTTTAGAGATTTGTTCCTTGTCTACCATTGCCATTTTTTTTTTAAATCTGTAGTCTGCCTGCCCTCTGGATGTCAGCTGGCTAACCAGCGGCATGGCTGGCATCTTGATGGCAGCTCGACTTGGTGGCAGTCAGGGAAGGGCAGTTTCTGGGGTCCTTTTCACTGTGTGTTACTGTTCTTTTTGCCCTTCAAAAGTGGGTGGGCAGCCCAGAGCCTTAGACTAAGGGTAAGTAAGGGTGGAGTGTGCAGAGCATGCTGCAGCTGGTAGCTTAAAATCCTGTAGGGGCCTCAGGTCACAGGCCCTCAGGCCTGTCTTTAATTGTTTCTGGTCAAACATTCTTCTAGGTCATAAAGCCCTGGCCTGTCCACTTGTAACTCGTGGTTGTGGTGAAGCTGAACACTGTGACACTAATGTGTCAAATGTGATAATGGTTACACACGGTGGACAGTGTTTGGTGGA
>NW_006399842.1:4622929-4632488 GCF_000299155.1 Elephantulus edwardii | reverse complement strand
CTGGACTGCCAAGAAAACAAACAGATTCATCCTGGAGAGGGTTAAACCAGGCTGCTCCTTGGAGGCAAGGATTCTGAGGCTTTGTCTGATATACTTTGGACATGTTATAATTTAGAGAGGGACATCATGCTTGGGAGGGTAGAGGGACAGCGCAGAAGGGGAAGACCCTCTATGAGGTGGATTGATTCAGTGACTGGGGTAATCGGGATGGGTGTGTTAGAGGCAATGCGATTGGCACTGGATAGAGCAGGGTTTAGGGCTGTTGTACATAGGGTTGCTATGAGTCGCAAGAGACTCGACGTCACATAACAACAACAACAACAACATATAAATGTCCAGGTCTTTCTCTCGTCCATAGGGTTGCTGTGAGTTGCCTATGACTCAACAGCACTTAACCACCACCACAACAGGTTTTCTTTCTGTTCTTTAGAGAAGTCTTTTTATGTACATAAAATATACCTTTTACAAGGTTTAATTAAACTATTTTCATTCAATATTTTTCAGTGTAAATACACTCCTTATCTTCTAACCATACTAGGAGTAGTTTTTCTACTATAATGTTGTGCTTTTACCTTATTTTGCATATTTTCCACAAAATCATAATTTCTGAAAGGTAGATCTAGAGGTGAAACTCAGATATGGTATTTCCAAAAAGGCTCGCAATGATTACTCACTAAACACTTTCCCCGCATTTTAAAGGAGGATAATGAGCTTTTGATTTATAAAAGTCTATACTTTTATGTTTACGGACAAGGCTATTAAAGATCTTTTAACCTACTATGACTTACAGGGCAAACATAATTTTTTTTTAAACTGAGAGATGATAATTTCTCCCATATTGGATGCTTAAAGATTTTGAGGTTTTATGATATAGGATATCCAGGTTTTAATGCAATTAAGAGAACTGTCTGGAGTCCATAGCAATTTTCAGAAAATAGGCGTTTCTGGTTGCTTATGAAGAGATGAGAAATATTTACATAAAGTTGGGATAGGCTTATCTGAGTGCAAAAAAATTGGAGGATATCCCATTATCCTTCACAGAAAAGGAAATTTCTTGTTCTTATTGTTGTTGTGTAGCAATGAATTAACTTTTTCTCATAGCAGATTTATGAACAACAGATATGAACTCTGCCTTATCCTGTGCCATCTTCACCATCTCTGACAAACTTGAACACGTTGCTATGGTTACCATGCCAGTTCATCTTGTTGAAGATCTTCTTCTCTTGTGCTGACCATCCATCCATCTTTCCAAGCATGATATCCTTCTCCAAGGACTGGTCCCTCCTTACAGCATACCCAAAGCATATGAATTGAGATTTTATTATCCTCCCCTCCAAGAGCACTCTGATTTCACTGTCACTAACATCTGTTTGTTCTTTTGGCAGACCTTGAAATATTCCAGTACTCTTCTTCTACACCACAAAAGAAAAAGCAATTTTTCTTCATGGTTCAAAATTGGGAAGGGTGTACGCCAGGGATGCATCCTATCTCCATACCTTTTCAACCTATATGCAGAACAGATTATCCGGGAGGCTGGGCTCTATGAGGAGAAATGTGAGGTCAAGATTGGTGGACGATTTATCAACAATCTGTGTTATGTGGATGACACAACCCTGCTTGCTGAAACTGAGGAGGACCTGAAGCGCCTGCTGCAGAAGGTCAAGGACTGCAGCCTACAATATGGATTGAGGCTCAATGTCAAGAAGACAAAGATTGTCAGCACTGGACCAATTGGTAGCATCAGGATGGATGGTGAAGAGATTGAGATTGTACACAGCTTTAGTTTGCTTGGCTCCATAGTCAACAGTCTTGGCACCAGCAGCCAGGAAATTAAAAGGCACATTGCCATGGGAAAGTCTGCTGTTAGGGACCTCTCCAAAGTGCTGAAGAACAGTGGTGTTTCTCTGGAGACTAAGGTGCGTCTGATACAGGCCATGGTCTTAGCAATCACCTGTTATGCATCAGAGAGTTGGACAATCACCAAGGAAGGAGAATTGATGCCTTTGAGCTGTGGTGCTGGAGCAGAGTATTGAGAATACCATGGACTGCTAGGAAAACAAACAGATTTGTCCTGGAGAGGGTTAAACCGGGTGGCTCCTTGGAGGTAAGGATCTGAGGCTCCGTCTAACTTACTTTGGATATGTTGTGAGGAGAGACCGGTCCTTAGAGAGGGACGTCATGCTTGGGAGGGTGGAGGGACGGCGCAGGAGAGGAAGGCCCTCTATGAGGTGGATTGATTCAGTGACTGGGATAATTGGGATGGGAGTGTCAGAGATAGTGCGATTGGCACAGGACAGAGCGGAGTTTAGGGCTGTTGTACATAGGGTCGCTATGAGTCACAGGCGACTTGACGGCACATAACAACAACGACGACATTCTTAGTGATTGTCCAACTTTCAGAATCATAACAAGTAACTGAAAAGACCAGAATTTGTATTGAATACACCTTACTCTAAAGAGAGGTCTTATGACAGCAGATTTTTCCAATGTGACTCATCCTTTTATTGCTTTACAACTCGTACCAAGGGTATAAATTGTGGATCCAAGTAAGATGAAATTGTTGACAATTTCAATCTTTTATCCTTTCCCCATTATGTTGCTTATTGGAAAT
This sequence comes from Elephantulus edwardii, assembly GCF_000299155.1. NCBI lineage: Eukaryota > Metazoa > Chordata > Mammalia > Macroscelidea > Macroscelididae > Elephantulus > Elephantulus edwardii. Next base: position 4,629,877 of record NW_006399842.1, on the reverse strand, counting down.
GATTATCAGGTTTGAAATTTTCTTAAAGTATTTCTATTAGAAATCCTTTCTAACCAATACAAGACTTTTACTCATATTATTTGGAGCTGATAATTCATTCTTTTCTTCAGACGAGAGAGTTCATTATGCTTCTACTCCCACTTCCAGCAGCAATAGACAGAACTGAACAGTCCTGATAGGTGCACAGACACATGGAACCAAAATTTACTTCCTTTTTAAAAAATGTTACCTATTTTTTCTTTTCCCATTGTGTGCCTTCAAATCAGATCTGACTGGCACAGGAGGAGATTGCCACTCCTTCTCCAGCAGAGTATCTGGCAGATTTGAACCATGCATCTCCAAGATTGCAATGCAACTTCTTTGCCACTAAGCCATCCACCAGAGCTCTTCTGAAACTGACCTCATTGCAACCTTAAACCAAGGACCTCATTCCACCCCTGAGACAAACTATGCAAGGCTGCTGTCTGTTCCAGGCCTTTCTCACTTAAAAACGTAGTGCTTGAACACAACGTTGTTGCACTTATTTTCCAATCTTAACTTTTTCTCACTCTCCCTAGGCATTCGAGGCATCAGTTTCTCTCACTGGGAAACTAACTTTCAATATGGAGGCTTTTTAAAAAAATTGATGACCAGCAAAGAGAAAGAAATGTACTGACATAAAATTACAGAGAACATTTCCTGGGAAACTGTCACTTCCTGGAGGTCAGCATAGGGATATTCTAATATCTGTTATCTGTGTTAAGATTTACTAATGACTTGAGTTTCTTTGGAGTCCTTGGGTGGAGCAAATGGTTAACACATGCTGCTACTGACCTAAAGGTAGTTCAAGCCCACCCAGAGGCATTTCAGAAGAATTAAAAAACCTACAAAACACAGTTGGATTCTGACACATGTGATCCACAATCAACTCCATAGCAACTGGTTTACTAGTAAGTTTCCTATGGATAGAAAAAGAGGATATTTATGTAAGGAAGTAAGATTTCAGTCAGAAGCTTGATAGATTCGCCCACAAGACTTGGCTGTACGTGGTGTGTTTCACCCAGGTATCTGCTATTTAATGTCCTAATCAAGGCTATAGCTCACTCAAGTTAGCCAGGAGATATTTTTTAATCAAATGCAAGTGTCGTTAACTTCAGTTTTATCCTTTAGGGCCAGATCTGTAAGCTGATGATCTGTTCGCTTGAAAGGTTCTCAGAAAGTGAAAATTTACTGCCTTTTCCCCTAAATGCTATCATTTCACAAATGTGATCTTAAGTCATTAATTTCAGCTGTTCAAGTCTTGGTTTCTTCTCCAGTATGACACTAATATTTTCTCTGCTTATCTCAGAGAAACTTGATGTCTGAATAAAATCTCCTCGCGCTTTGAAATTTGGTTAAAACATTACTTCCTTGGAGAAGTGTTCCCAGATTCCTAATTTCTCCAAAACTTCTAGACTAGGATCCCATTTCTTAGAGGGTTCATACTCATTCAATCTGAATGCTGAGCAAATACTTTGTGAAATGGGACACTATAAAAAAGAATGCAGCATCAGAATCACAGGAAGAGTCATCAACAGCCTATGTTATGCAGATGACATAAACTAGTTTGCTGAAAATAAGGAGGATCTGAAGCACTTGCTGCAGAAGATCAAAGACTACAGCCTCCAATATATACTACATATTAACATCAAGAAAACAAAGGTCCTTACCATGGGGTCAATAGGCAACATCATGATAGATGGAGAAAGGATTTCATCTTACTTGCATTCACAATCAACACTCCTTGGACCAGCAGGCAGGAGATCAGGAGATTAGGATTAGATATTGGATTAGGCAAGTCTACTGTCAGGAATCTCTCCAAAATACTTAAAAACAATCATGTTATTTGAAGACTAAGCTGTGCCTGATTCAGATCATGGTCTTTTTAATCACTTGCTATGCATCTGAGAGCTGGACAATAAATTTGGAGGCAAGGATGGTGAAGCTTCATCCCTCATACTTTGGACATGTTGCTAGGAGAGCTTATTCTTAGAAAGGGATGGCATACTTGAAAAGGTGGAGAAGCAGTAAGGAGAAAATGCACCCCAATGAAATGATTGACAGAGTGACAGTAGCAAATAGACTTAAGTATCTCAGAGATAGTGAGAACGGTACAGAATAGGATAGGATTCAGGTCTGCTGTTCATAGGGTTGCTATGGGTCACACTCCAGAGCATTTAACAGCAAGAGTAGGACTTTTGTTGACTTAACTCCATGATAGGCCCTGTTTATCTTTTCATTTATTCATGTTACCTGGAACTATATTATAATTCTGAATTCTCTTTGAAAGTGTAAAGCAAAGTCCATAAAAGGAAGAAAAGTTTCTACCCTATTCTTCGTTTCTAAAAATTTAAAAAAAAATGAAGAATGAAGTATTGACACACCCATCCTCACCCCTCTGCTCCCACCATCCTCCCCCTTGGATCTTCATGTTGTTGTTGTTATGTGCCATCGAGTTGCTTGCGACTCATAGTGACCCTATGTACAACAGCCCTAAACTCTGCTCTGTCCTGTGTCAATCGCACTGTCTCTGATATTCCCATCCCGATTACCCCAGTCACTGAATCAATCCACCTCATAGAGGGCCTTCCCCTCCTGCGCTGTCCCTCCACCCTCCAAAACATGATGTCCTTCTCCAAGGACCAGTCTCTCCTCACAACATATCCAAAGTATGTTAGACGGAGCCTAAGAATCCTTGCCTCCAAGGAGCCACCTGGTTTAACCCTTTCCAGGATGAATCTGTTTGTTTTCCTAGCAGTACATGGTACTCTCAATACTCTTCTCCAGCACCACAGCTCAAAGGCATCAATTCTCCTTATATCCTCCTTGGTCATTGTCCAGTTCTCTGATGCATAACAAGTGATTGCAAAGACCCTGGCCTGTATCAGACACACCGTAGTCTCCAGAGAGACACCTTTGCTCTTCAGTACTTTGGAGAGGTTCCCAACAGCTGATTTTCCCATGGCAATGTGCCTTTTAATTTCCTGGCTACTGGTGCTGAGATTGTTGACACTGGATCCAAGCAAACTAAAGCTGTAAATAATCTCAATCTCTTCACCATCCATCCTGATGCTACCAATTGGTCCAGTGGTGAGAATCTTTGTCTTCTTGACATTGAGCCTCAATCCATATTGGAGGCTGCAGTCCTTGACCCTCTGCAGCAGGTGCTTCAGGTCCTCTTCAGTTTCAGCAAGCAGGGTTGTGTCATCTGCATAACGCAGATTGTTGATAGATCTTCCACAAATCTTAACCCCACATTTCTCCTGATAGAGCCCAGCCTCCAGGATAATCTGTTCTGCATATAGGTTGAAAAGGTATGGAGATAGGATGCATCCTTGGCATATGCCCTTCCCAATTTTGAACCATGCAGTGTTCCCTTGCTCTGTTCTGATGACTGCCACCTGGTCCAAGTATAAGTTTCGCATTAGAACGATCAAGTGTTCTGGGATTCCCATTCTTCTCAGAGTCAGCCATAGTTTGTTATGATCTACACAGTCAAATGCCATTGCATAGTCAATGAAACACAGATAGACATTCCTCTGGTATTCCCTGCTTTCAGCCAAGATCCATCTAACATCAGCTACAATATCCCTAGTACCACGACCCCTTCTAAACCCAGCCTGGACTTCTGGCAGTTCTCTGCTGATGTGCTGTTCCAGTCATTTCTGGATAATCTTCAGTAGAATCTTGCTTGCATGTGAAATCAATTGTTCTATAATTTCCACACTCTGTTGGGTCACCTTTCTTTGGAATGGGAGCAAATATAGATCTCTTCCAGTTAGTTGGCCAAGTGATTTTTCTCCACATTTCTTGGAACAACTTGGTGAGCATGTCCAGGGCAGCGTCTGTTAGCTGAAATATGTCAATTGGTATACCATATATTCCTGGGGCCTTATTTTTTGCCATTTCCTTCAAAGCAGCCTGAACTACTTCTTACATTACTATATGCGCTTGCTCATATGTTGTTTCATGAAATTCTTCTGTGTCTGCCAATTCCTTTCGATACAGTGACTCAGTATGTTCTTTTCATCTTCTTTTAATACTTCCTGGATCCTCATACTCATTCTAAAATAATGGTCTTATGCAGATGAACTTTTAAAAAACATGATAAGTAAAATAAGTCAGCAACAAAGATCATATATGATTTAATTACTAGAACATGCACAAAATAAACAAATTGATAGAGATGGAAAGTTGATAACCAGTTGTCTAAGACTGAGAAATGGTTGAGGGAAACTGCCTGCTTTTGGATTGACAGTTCAACTCCTTACCCACTGGCTCACTGAAGTTACCGTTTTGGTCTGGTTGCCTTATTATATTCCTTATATCTTCTTTTATAATTTCTGAGAAATTCAATATTTTTCCATTGAGTCTTTCAGTATTTCAACTTGAGGCTTGATTTTTACCCCCTTCAGTTCTTTCTGCCTTAAAAAAAAATTCAAGCAAGTGATTACCTTTGGGTTCCTAGCTCCTGTTCTTGAGATTTTGCTATCTTATGTTTTGTCTTCTTGAGTAAGTCCTGTGGAATCTTCGGTTATGTTCTCTTACATCCTCTTTTTGTCTCTTTCACTGTAGCTTCTCTGAACTCTAATATAAATTTTAGAGACCTTTTATGCCATCTAATTTGGTCTTTTGTTGTCTTCTCTTTTTAAATGAACTTTTGCCTTCTTCACCTTAGATTTCTTCATGTCATTCCAAAATTGGTCCAGTCTTCAGTGATGAGTATTGAGTGTTTCAAATCTATTCTTGACAAGTCCCCTAAATTCAGGTGGGACATATTGAAAATCTCATTTTAACATGTGTGACTTCGTTTTAATTTTCTTGAACTTCAGCATGAACTTTGGGAGTAATTAAAATATCCCTTGAATTATGTTTGGCTTAGTTTAAACTAACTTTAGGAGATCTGTTTCTTGTATACACCAGCAACACCATGATGGATGGCAAAGAGATTGAGATTGTTATGAATTTCAACTTACTCAGCTCCATAATCAACACCAGCACCAGCAGTCAGGAAATCAAAAGATTGATTGCATTGGGAAAATTTGCTATCGGGGGCCTTTCCAAAGTGCTGAAGAGCCATGATGTAAGTCTAGAGACTAAGGTGTGTCTGATTCAGGCCATGGTCTTTGCAATTACTTGCTATACATCAGAAAGTTGGACAATGACTCTCCAACTCTCTGGACAATGACTAAGGATAACAGAAGAATCATTAATAGTTTTGAGTTGTGGAGAAGAGTATTTCACATACCGTGGATTGCTAAGAGAACACACAGGTCTGTCGTAAAGAAGATGTACCATTTTGTTCCTTGAAAGCAAGGATTTTGAAGTTTTGTCTCATATACTTCGGGTATGTTACCAGAAAGGACCAGTCTTTGGAGAAAGACAATATGCTTGGAAGGGTGGAGGGACAGCACAGAAGAGGAAGACTCTGAATGAGATGGATTAACACAATAACTGGGAATTGGGGTTAGGCAGAGAAATTGGTTCAGAGGATAAGTCAGGTATCAGAGCTGTTTGTATAGGGTCACCATAAGTCACAGTTGACTCAACAGATCATAGCACCGCTAACAACAACATACTTTCTTCACGTAGGTGAATTAAGTTCATCATAGTTATTGGTATGATCATTTACTTAGCCTCTGATTTATCTCATTGTTTTACATTTTAAGTATACTATTTTTCATGCAAATAGTCTTTGCCAATGTGGTCTATTTATTTGTTGTCTCTCCTTTTTTAGTTTTATTCTCTGGAAGAGGGAGGTAGCACTTAGTAAAATTTATATTTTTGTTCTAATTTCCTCCTTTGTAGTAATATCTTCATATAAGACCTATTTTCCTTTGTTAACTATCTGTTTACTACATCAAATAATATTTGAATTTGTTACTAATCTCTTATTTGCCTTTTTTAAAACCAGTAGTTGACTTGAAATAATATTATTTTCTTCTAATTATAATTATCAGAAGATAATAACCTTAAAGTACTTTATATAGTCTTTAAAATTTCTTCCCTTTTTAAAAGCTGATGTACTGTGTCTAAAATTTCAGAATCTATAGTAGCTATTTTGGCCTATCCTTTCTTGCTTATAACCATAACTTATACTTAGCTCAAAAGGTATATATGCTCACCATCAGGTCTTATGTCAATGTCTCTCCAGTCGTTTTCATTCTCTGCTAGTTTACTCAGGGAAAACTCATGGGAACATTATTTCCTGAGTTCTTGTTTGTTGATAGCAGTTTGTCTGCAGTCTTTATACTTGAAAGTAAGTATGACTGGATTTGTAATATATAGCTCGTTTTTTCCTTCCTTGAGTATCTTAAATATGTCATCCCATTGTCTACTGACATAAAGTGCTGTTGTCAAAATGTCTGATGACAATCGAATTTTCTTTCCTGTTTAAGTAGCCTTGTCTTTTAGCCTGGAAGCACACTCAAGGTATCTTTAAGAATGGTTCTGTGTTAGCCATTCTTCATCACTTTTTCCCAGATGCATAGAGTTCCTTTTCAGTACGCAGTGCCTTCCTTTTAAAAAAAAATTTGCAAAATTAGTTTGAAGAGTTTTTAAAAACTAATTCCTTCCTATTGTTTTAGTTTTCTTTCTTTGAACCTTTTTTATAAAAATGTTTGTTATTCTGTCTTTGTCTTCTATTTCTGTAACTTTCTCCAAATCTTTCCTACCTATTTTTTTATTTCATTTTTCTTTAAATTTTACTTCTTTATGCATATTTTCTTTTTTTTGCATGTACAATCTATTGGCATTTGTTTTTTAAGCTGTGCAACAGTACTCACCATTTGTTCCCACATTTCTCCATCACTCTTCACAGAATGTCAGTGCCCTGACTTTTTTTTCTTTTTTATTATTAAATTTTATTAGTATTAATGAACATTTACAGGGATTATGGGTTTTCATTCCTTTATTGCTGTACCATTCTCT
>NW_006399842.1:4603467-4620774 GCF_000299155.1 Elephantulus edwardii | reverse complement strand
TAGTTCTGGCTCTGTATTCTTTTTGTCGCTGTAGAGAAATCCAACTGATTTTTGTATGTTGATCTTGTATCCTGCTACTTTGCTGAATTGGTCAACTACATCCAATAGTCTTCTTGCTGAGTCTTTAGGGTTTTCTAAGTATACTATCATGTCATCAGCATAGAGGGATAATTTTACCTCCTCGTTGCCTAAGTGCCCTGACTTTTTTACTCTCTCTAATCGCCAGTAGTCACCAAGAAGCAGTTTTACAATATTAATGACATTAATCATGTTGTTCAACTATCTCCCATAGTCATTGCTAAATTCCTCATCCTCTTGAACAGAAACTGTTTTCTAAATACTGGCTCTTTCTCTCCCCTCCTTCCACATCCGTTAAGCACCAATGATCTTCATACTATAATAATATTGTTGTTCTTGTTGCTTCATCTAAATGAGATCATACAAGATTATATAATAACGTTGTGACTTACTTATTTAACCATTTGCAGCACTTGCAATTTTACCCTTCAAGCTAATATTTTCTGGGTCCATCCCTATTGTAGCCTGTGCCATAACTTTAGGGTACAAACAGACTGTGTTGTGTTTACTCATTGATATTCTGAGGAATACCTGGGTTGCATCTACCTTTTGGTCACTGTAGGCAGTTATCTGCTGTATTTATTCATCTTTCTGATGCTCCTAATTTCATCTTTATTTCAAAGTATCTTTTTTTTATCTTTTTCAGTTCTTCATTGAGTACCTTCATTGCTTCATTTTATAGCACTTATTTATACTGTTCTTTCATTTCTAACACAATTATCTTAATTTCTTTTTTATTTTGCAGTTTTAGATTATAGTTTTTACTTATTTAGGACATGTTTTACAGTGTTTTAGTTGCTAATAACATGGTACTTTCTTTCTTAATAATTTTGAATGAGACTCAAATTTTATTTTTTTTCTGCCACTTGTTCTTATGTGAAATTAGCGCTCCTGATTTTTTAGGATGAACAGATGGGGCAGGACAGTTTTTCAAGTTACCTAACCCTAGAGTATTCACTTCTGCTGTTTCCTAAAATGACTTACGCTTCCTGATATCTTCTCACTCTTTTTCCATTTTCACCTTCTCTTTCATGCTTATTGTTTCTCTCTAGCTAAATGTGAATTCTGTTTCTAGTAGTTTCTCATCAGTGTGGTTCTCTGTCCAAGTTTTCAGAACTCACAAGTCTCAGACTACTCTAACTCCTCTTTATGTGGTGTAACCATGCAAATTAATGGAGTTTCTGAGTGGTGCAAATCATTCTTGATTGTTGTCTGAAATATTACAGATTTAATTGCACTGGGAAAGTCTGTAGTCAGGGACCTTTCCAAATTCGTGAAGAGTAGTGATGTCATCTTGAGGATTAAAGTGTGTCTGATTCAGGCCATGGTATTTTCAGTCACTTGTTATGCATTCAGGAGCTGTACAATGACTAAGGATGACAAAAAAATAATTGATACCTTTGAATTGTGGTATTTGATAAGAGTCCTGAATATCACAGGGAATGTCAAAAGATTAAACAGATATATTTTGGAGAAGGTGTAGTCAGAGTGTTGCTTGGAGGCAAAGATTATGAAGTTTCATGTCACATACTTTGGAAATATCACTAGGAGACGTTATTTCTTAGAGAAAGACAACATGCTTGGGAAAGTGAAGGAACAGCAAAAGAGAGAAAGACCCTTGACCAGGTGACTTGAGATGGTAACTGTGGCAATGGGCTTGAATGTGTCACAGACTGTGAGGACGGTACAGGATAGGATAGTGTTCAATTTGGTTGTTCATAAGGACGGTAAAAGTCATACTCAACTTGATGATACCTAACAACAATAACAGAGGTGTTTTGGAAGGATCTGAGAGCCACTTTCCAAAATCTGAGCCATTGAATTGCTATGAGTTGTCATGAGTTTGCATTAAAGCTACAATAGCTGGCTTTGCCCTTATCTGCTCATATTTTGTGATTGGAGGAATATCCTGATCCCTTAGATTTTTAATATATGTCTGCAGTGGAATTTTAGTTTGATAGTAGAGGTATGTTTTAATGTGATATTTAGAGAGAAGTACAAAACTTACAAACAAAATTATCTTATAAATCTCTATTTTGCCTTTTGGCATGACCTTTAAAAGTCTTATTAACAATGGAATCCAACGTGCACAATTCTGAGATTATTTTCCCACATGTAATTACTCAATCTCTGTTAAAGACCTTTGCTTCATATTTTACTGATTCTGTCACCTGACCTCCATAAATGCTCACGATTCATGTTTCTTGAAGTTGTGCTATATAAATTTGTCTTATTCAAATACTAATTCACTGTTTCAAAGAATCTATTTAGATAATCTACTAAAATATGTACACGAAAGTGCATTTTCTTAGGGGGAAAATAATTAATGTTGTTGTTGTTGTTGTTATGTGCCCTCGAGTCGTTTGCGACTCATAGCGACCCTATGTTCAACAGCCCTAAACCCTGCTCTGTCCTGTGCCAATTTCATTGTCTCCGACACAACCATCCCGATTACCCCAGTCACTGAATCAATCCACCTCATAGAGTGTCTTCCCCTTCTGCGCTGTCCCTCCACTCTACCGAGCATGATGTCCCTCTCTAAAGACCTGTCTCTCCTTACAACATGTCCAAAGTTTGTCAGACAAAGCCCCAGAATCCTTGCCTCCAAGGAGCAGCCTGGTTTAACCCTCCCTAGGATGAATCTGTTTGTTTTCTTGGCAGTCCATGGTACATTCAATACTCTTCTCCAGCACCACAGCTCAAAGGCGTCAATTCTCCTTCTATCCTCCCTAGTCATTGTCCAACTCTCTGATGCATAACAAGTGATTGCAAAAACCATGGTCTGTATCAGGCGCACCTTAGTCTCCAGAGAGACACTGTTGCTCTTGAGTACTTTAGAGAGGTCCCTAACCGCAGACTTTCCCATCGCAATACGTTTTTTGATTTCCTGGCTACTGGTGCCAAGAGTGTTGACCATGGTGCCAAGCAAACTGAAGCTGTGAACAATCTCAATCTCTTCACCATCCATCCTGATGCTACTGATTGGTCCAGTGGTGAGAATTTTTGTCTTCTTGACATTGAGCCTCAGTCCATATTGAAGGCTGCAGTCCTTGATCCTCTGCAGTAAGTGCATGAGGTCCTCCTCAGTTTCAGCGAGCAGGGTTGTGTCATCTGCATAACGCAGATTGTTGATAGATCGTCCACCATTCCTAACGCCACGCTTCTCCTCATAGAGCCCAGCCTCTCGGATAATCTGCTCTGCATACATGTTGAAAAGGTATGGAGACAGGATGCATCCCTGGAGTACACCCTTCCCAATTTTGAACCATGCAGTGTTGCCCTGCTCTGTTCTGACGACTGCCTCTTGGTCCAAGTATCTGTTTCGCATTAGCACGATTAAATGCTCTGGGATGCCCATTCTTCTCAAAGTCAGCCACAGTTTGTTATGATCCACGCAGTCAAATGCCTTTCCATAATCAATGAAACACAGATAGACATTCTTCTGGTATTCTCTGCTTTCAGCCAAGATCCATCTAACATCAGCAACAATATCCTTAGTACCATGACCCCTTCTAAACCCAGCCTGGACTTTTGGCAGTTCTCTGCTGATGTACTGTTCCAGTCGTTTTTGGATAATCTTCAGTAGAATCTTGCTTGCATGTGAAATCAATGATATTGTTCTGTAGCTTCCACACTCAGTTGGGTCGCCCTTCTTTGGGATGGGAACAAATATAGACCTCTTCCAGTCAGTTGACCAAGTGGTTGTTCTCCAGATTTATTTGCACAACTTGGTGAGCACATCCACGGCATCATCTGTATAGGGGAGAAAAAAGTCCTATCTTCATGTAGTATACTCATTAGAAATTAGGCTGACCAAACTTGTCAGAGAGAAATACACAGAAGTTGTCAGTCCACAATAAGAGATAAATAGGTTGTTCTGGCAAACACCATTCTTTAGCCACTGATAGGAGGGAAAATTTTCCATAGATTTAGCATCCTAGATATTCTTCAAGATCCAAAGATTATATGGGGTCAGAGATAAAGTATATGTATGGAAAGAGAGAGGTTATGTGTTTCTAGAGCTATTAAGTCCCAGATCCATGGATCAATGATGAAATAGAAGTTTCTTTTGACTTCTATAATACAGACTGACTATAGTAGAGGCTGACTTACTCATGATAGCCAGATGAGAAGCCCATAAGAAGAAAAAATTTTGTAGGACACTAAGGGTAATAGTGAATGATATTGCTCACTTTGATTTCTAGCTACTGAAGAAACAGCTTGTTTAGAAATAAAACAGCTTCCTGGAGAATATTTACCTAACCTTGAAAATGATTGACCCTTCGATGATAGCATGATTGTGTTCTCAAAAGAACATTTCATTGTTCTATCAAGCCAATTGCTTTAGAATGTTAGACAACATGGTAAAATCAGTGAATTCCATGAAAACAGGCCCATTGCTTCACTGAATTTTCCGTGAAGTGAATCTTTGAGCATATGTGACATTGTATGGGATACAATGATGAGAGATAAAGCAAGTTCACAGATAACAATACCAGTAGGAAAAAAAATCATACAGGGATGGCAAATCTATACCCACAGTAAGTATCTCTTCCAGTAAGAATAACATATTACCCCTTTTATACATAATAGAAACAGTCCAATGTAGCCAACCTATCACCAAGTTGCTTGCTGATTGTTCTGAGCAGTGATTCCATTTCAAGGGCTCATTATTAGTTTGCTCCAAGCAGATGAGGCACTTAGCAATGGCTGTGCCCAGTTCAGCCTTGGTGTGTTGAAGCTCAGGTTGTTGAGACCATGCGTCTCTATCGCCACGGCTACTTTGCGCTGGAGTCTATTTAGTGATGATAGGAGTAGATGGGAAAGGGCCTGGCCGGTATCCACAAAAAGTGTCATCCTGCCCATTTGCAATAGATAGTATGCCAAGATGTAAAACTGACATGAAAAATATACATGAAAAATACTTAATGCCATTCATTAGCCATTGTTTTTGTTATGTGCCATCAAGTCAAAATCGACCCATTAGCTGACCAGCCAGCAGGGTTTCAGAGACAGTAAATCACATAGGAGGAGACTGCTTATACTTCTCCTGTGGAGTAAGCTGGTGGTTTTGAACCACATGCATTTGGAATTGTAGCACAGCTTCTTACCACTAGTCTACTGGAGCTTCCTGTCTGTTGTTGTGTGCCATTGAGTCAGAACTGACCAATAGCTTATCCTGCAGGATTTCAGAGTCAGTAAATAGCAAAGGAGGAGAGTGCCCACCCTTCTGAACCATGAAACAGCTAATGGATTCGAACTGCATGTCTTTGGGATCGCAGGACAGTTGAAAACCACAATGAGATAAAACTTCACACCCACTAGGAAGGCTAGTACAAGAAAAAGAGAAAATAAGAAGTGGAAAGGATGTAGAAAAAAATTTTAAACTCTCTTCCATTGTTAGTGGGATATAAAATGGTATAGTCACTATGGATAATAGTCTGGTCCTCAAAAAGTTAAACATAAAATGGCAATACAACTCAAGCTGAACTCACTATCATAGAGTCTATTCCACTCATAGTAATTCTGTAGAACAGAGTAGACCTGTCTGATAGAATTTCTGAGACTGTGAATCATAGCAGAGCAGATTACTTCATCTTTCTCCAACACAGGCACTGGTGGAGTCAAATTGCCCATATGACCCAGCAATTCCACAGTGTAAAGTATACAGTAAACAGGTCATAGCTGATGTTGGGGGGGAAATAAAACTCTCTCTCTCTTTCACACACACACACACTCTGCCCATTGCAACAAGGCATAACATAGTGCAGTGATAGAAGTTAAAACTTTAGCGTGAAACACAATGGCCTGATCAAGGAAGGAAGATCAGAATTTATTAAGACACATTCAACTATGTCTGTAATTACATCCTTCGAACAATCCATTATTATCCTCTTTGTACAGATGAATAAAATGAGGCTCAGAGAAATTAGATAATCTGCCCAATGTTATACAACTAATAAAATGTCTTTGATTCTTAAATTTATGTTCTGTCCACTCTCCAACAGTGATTCCAGCATTTTCCTATTCACTAACAACTTAGCATTTCAATAAGGGGACCAGACTGAGAGTGCAGGAGGACTGAACATTGACACTAGCTGTCCTGAGTTTGTAAAAATTCCTCCCTAACCAGTGGTCCACCATGCTTCTCTTTCCAGAGTCTATAAATCCCAGACTAGCCACACCGGTTCAGCTCAACCTTCCACAGAGTCCAAAGAGGCAGCAAGGGGCCAGCACACACTTTCTCTCTGGCCAGCTTTTGCAGCCTAATCCTCATCTGCCCTTCTAATGCTGGGATGGAGCCCTCCCTTCTCCCCCGTCAGCCTCACCGCAGAGGATAGCAGCACAGCTGGAAAAATAGATAGGTCTTTCTAACCCTCTCATGCGTGTGCCGTGGGGCCAGGTAGCTCTATAAATATGGTAATGGCTTCTCAAGCATGCCCAGACTGGAAATGAGACTGAGAGGCTGGAAAGAGGCTGTTCCCACTGATAACCGCTATGGCAGTCTTGCTGGAGGAGACAGAGCATCTGAGCTTCAGGGTCAAATTAACTCTCCCCCCTCTTGAGTAGATCCCCTCTCCTCCTCCTCCTTCCCACCCTATTAATCGCCTGCACCCACCTGTTCCCTGATTACATTGATGACATCCATGGAGGGAAGAAGCAAGCAGCAGTTCATGTTTAGTCTATTACCAGGAGGCTCAGACTTGTGATAAAAAAAAAAAAAGTACACCAGCAACAACACAGCTACATTGATGTGTACAATGGGAAACCAGCTTGACACTTCCCTGCTGAGACCCTACTGAGAAAAAAGACAGCTACAATAAAAAGCCAAACTCCTGCTCGGCCCCAAACAACCACACTCTCTAAGAGCTTCTGTCGTAACCAGCCTTTCCCCAGCTCTTCCATACAGAAAAGAATGGACAATATTCCTTCCTAGAATACCCTGGACATAAAATTTATGGAAAAAGAAAGTCAGGATTCTAGAATTATTTAGGACAAAGGCCTTAACATGGCTCTAAACTTAGGCCTCTTCATTTCCTGTCAGATTTAAATGGCAACACCTTTCTTTAGGTGGTTAGATAATGCTTTTGAAGTCTTAACTGAGGTTTCTTCTCCATCCCTTCTGGGATATTTCTTGTTAACCTGATCATGCCTTCTTTTGAGTTACAGCTAAATTTGGTGGCTTGTGTTGCTCCCACAGCAGATATTAGCACAGAAATAGAGAAAAGTCTCTTGCATATCAAACATCACGGTCAAGAGGGCATCCAAGAAGGGGGATTACATGCAGGGGTTTTGAGTCCTTGACATGCCAGGATCTGTTGGAAGTTGGGTGAATCCTATGGTTATCATCTCAGAACAATTTTTTTTGAAATGCATCAGCTATGTTACAAAATAATTTTTAAATGGTAAAATTACAATTCCAGTACAAATACAAATTAAGTATGCTTCAAATGGTTTTTAAATTCATACTAAATGAGACCATTAGTAACATTATTATAAAATAATTCAAAGGCAATGAAAGGTGAACAGCACTATAGAAGCAGATAAATATAGTTTGGCTAGCATTCTACAAGAACCCAGTACTCCTTTTTGCCATTGCTAAGTTGTTTTGTTTTATTATTTCCCCTTGCGAATGAAATAGATACAAACAAAGAGGAAACCAATTATATTGAAATAGTCATTAAAATGACTCTTGGTAGGTCACCATTCCTCTTGTGGTTTTAACCAAATATTTATTCATTTGTGTAATTCAATCTCCAGATTCCTATTTTATTATGACCAAAATATATCCTTTTTCTATAAAATGCCTCTTTTTCAAAACTTTCGTTATCTAGTTCTCTCAGGGCATTTCTTTCACCTCAGGGCCCATAAACAAATGATATTTGTAGTGCAAAGGAAGAAGAGAAGAAGATGAAAAAATACCTGGAAATCAATTTAGAGCTATTACTCTAAAGTCGTGTTTGTCTCTGTGATAGTTACCCCTTTCACATAGGATTTACTCTTTGTTTTCACTCACACACCTTCTCTGTAGAATCAAAAACAGGGAAAAAAATATTTTTCATTTATTTATCCTTAATGTCGGGTATTCCACCTGAATTTCAAGATCATCTTAAGAATAGTGGGAATATATTTTTTATTATTATTATGCTAGTTTATTTACAAAATTCTAATACATTGTTTTCCAGAACAAATTTTTGTGAGATTGCTGGCATTGCCTGGTAGGTGTGACACTGATCATTAGCCAGAGAAATCTCTGGAACTACTAAAGAGATCCTGGGAACTGCTCAGTCAATATGCTACAAAGTTGATGGCCACCACGCTCATGACATCATAGAAAACATCAGCAGTGGTCCTGTGGAATGCCCCACTAACTAAGAAATGTTGTTGTTGCTGTTGTTGTTGTTGTGTACCATCGAGTTGAACCGATGCATAGCTGACCCTCTGGTTGGTTTTCAGAGGCAGTTAATGGCACAGGAGAAGATTGCCCATTCTTCTCCCACTGAGCAGCTGGTGGCCTCAAACTAAGAAATACAGATTAAAATATTTCATTAAAGAATCATTTGTTAAAAAAAAGGTTTGAAGAACTGAACACCACTGGTCAAAGACCAAATGAGTTGTAGGATGGTATCAAGGACATCACACATGAAGAGAGCACAAGATCATTAGAAAGATAAAGGAGAAAGAAAAAAATGAAACGGATGTCAGAAGAGACTCTGAACACTGCACTAGAGCATCAAGAAGCCCAAACAAAGGGGAAACATTCTGAAGTAAAGAGATGAATAGAAGATTTCAGAGGATAGATGAAGAAGACAAAGTATTACAATGGAATGTGCAGAGAACTGCAATTAGAGAATAAAAAGGGAAGAACTCCCCCTGCGTTTCTCAAGTTGAGAGAACTGAAAAACAAACTAAAATTTTGATCCATAATATTGAAAGATGCTATGGGCAATATATTGAATGACCCAGGAAGCATCAAAAGAAGATGGACAGCATACACAGAGTCACTGTACCAAAAAGATGTGACATTGAGGAATTTCATAAAATATCAGATGAGCAGGAGCCAATGGTAATAAATGAGAAAGTTGAAGTGGCAGTGAAGCCATTGGCAAAAAAAAAAACAAAAACCAAAAAAAACCCAAAAAACAAAAAACAAAAAAAAATGAGCCTGAGAGATCCATGGGATGCCAACTGACTTACTTCAATTAATGGGTGCAGCCCTGGATGCACTCACCAGTCTACACTAGGAAATTTGAAGGACAGTTGTCTGGCCAGTAGATTGAAAGAGATCCATATCTGTCCCATTCTCAAGAGAGAAATTGGAAACTATTGAATGGTATCACTAATATCACATGAAAACAAAATACCACTAAAGATCATTAAAAAAAAAATACTAGAAAAGTACATAGATAGGAAACTGCCAGAAGTTCAAACAGGATTTAGCAGAGGTCATGGACCTAGGAATAGCATTGCTGATGTCACATAGATCCTGGCTGAGAGTAAAGACTATCATAAGAATGTCTAATCATGCTTTAATATGTAAAAGCATTTGAATGAGTAGATCATAGCAAGTTGTGGTTAACATTGAGAAGAATGGAAATCCCAGAGCACTTAACTGTGCTCATGTGAAACCTAAACTTAGAATAAGAGGCTGTTGTGTGAAGAAAGCAAGGAAGCATGCAATGGTTTAAAATTAAGAAAGGAGAGTGTCAGGGTTGTATTCTTTCTCCAGGCCTATTCAATCTGTGTACTGAGCAAATTACATGAGAAGCTGGACTCTGTGAAGAAGAATGTGTCATCAAGATCAGAGAAAGGCTCATCAATAACCTGCTATACAGATGACACAACCTTACTTGCTCAATGTGAGGAAGACTTGAAGTACTTGCTGAAGAAGATCAAAGAATAAGGTCTTCAATATGGATTGCATCTCAACAGTAAGAAAAAAAATTTACCATTGGACCAATAGACAGTATCATGATATATGGAGAAAAGATTGAAACTGTTAACAACTTCATCTTACATGTATCAAATTGCCTTTGGTACAAGCAGTCAGGATATCAGGAAATGTATTGCACTGGGAAAGTCTACAATAAGGACCTCTCCAAATTATTGAAAGGCAATGATGTCAATTTGAAGACTATGGTACATCTGATTCAGGCATGGTCTTTACTACCACTTGGTATGCATCTGAGAACTGGACAATGAACAGGATGACAGAAGACAAATTGATGTCTTTGAGCTGTAGTGTTGAAGAAGAGCACTGAACATCCCATGGACTGCCAAAAGAATAAACAAGTATGTCTTGGAGAAAGTGCAGCCAGAGTCCTCCTTGGAGGCAAAGATATCACTCTTCTCACATAGTTTGGGCACGTTGTTAGGAGAAGCTGTTCCTTGGAGAGCGACTTGATGCTTGTAAAGGCAGAGGGTTGGTGAAGGAGAGAGAGACCCTTAACCAGGGAGACTGATACAGTGACTGTTGAGTGCAATATGCTCTAGTGTGTCAGGAAGTGTGAGGATGGTTCAGGATAGGGCAAGATTCATATCTGTTGTTCCTAGGGTCGCTATGGGTCATACTTGACTCAACAGCACCCAACAGCAACAATGACTGGTAGGCAATCCCTGGGTAGAAAAATAGATAAGATTGTGAGTTTTAACTGAATCCATCCAGAGTTACCCTATTTACTTAACAGAAGTGAAACTTAGTGATCTATATCAAAAGATCACACCTTTGTAAACCCTTTGGAAAACAGTTATACTCAGCAATACATGGGATTTCCAAGAATTTGGTTTACTTTTGGTATGTGAAGCTATGCTTAGAGACTCATAGAATATTTTTTTTTTCATAGGATAGTTTAACAGTAACTTTCTGCAAGTGGTGGTGAAGCTGTAGTTTGGCTATAGATAAACTCAGACAAGTAACTCTGACATAGTCCCCAACCTTCTAGAATGTAGAATGTAATGAAGATACAGACACTAAATAAATGAACAGATAAACAAAGGCAAAATTACTGTTTATGATAAATCTTATAAAGGAAGGGAATAAAACAAAATAGTTGGCTGCTGAATGAATTCCAATTCATGTGAGCTTATGTGCATCAGGAAGCACTCCATTCATAAAGAGGAGCTCTAGAAGCCTAGTAGGTAAGGAGTTACACTGCCAACCCAAAGACACTTGGTTCAAATGCATCACCTTCTTCACAGAAGGAAGAGAAACAATATCTTTTCATGTAATGTATGGAGTCTGAAAACCTACTAGAATCTCAGCTATGGGTCAGCTCCAACTCGATAGTACATAATAATAACCACATATGGACATCAGAATATAACTGTTCTTAAGACTTTCAAGAACTGATTTTGGGGTAGTAGACCTGACTTTTTTCCTAGGCACCTTTAGATGTAGTCAAATATTTAATATTTTTGTTAGTAAGTGAACATGTTAACCATTTCCAAGGGAACAGAATTGTTGTTAGGTGCCATTAAGTCTACTACTATTTATTCAACAACAGATCTGAATCTTGCCCTATCCTGTGCCATCCTAGCAGTCTCTGATAGGCTCAAGCTCATTGCTACAGTCACTGTATCAATCTGTCTCTTTCAGAGTCTTCATCACTTTCTCTCACCTTTGACCTTTCCCAACATAATGTATTTTCCCAAGAACAAGCCCCTTCTGAAAACATGCCCCAAAAACATGAGATGAAATTTCATCATCCTTTCCTCTTAGAAGCATCCTGGCTGTACTTCCTCCATTAATGACTTGTTGGTTCTCTTGGCAATCTACAGAATATTTAGTACTCTTCTCCAACATCATAACTCAAAAGTGTTGACTCTTCTTTTGTCATTCTTATTCATTGTCCAAATCTGAAAACACTCTGAGTTGGATAAGTCTCGCCTTAGTCTGTAAACTGGCATTGCTACTCCATAGTACTTTGCAGAGGTCCTTGATAGCAGATTCCCTAACATGACTTGATTTCTAGATAGCTACTACCAGGGATATTGATTGTAGAGCCAAGTAAAATGAAATTGTTCACAATTTCAACCTTTTCTCCAGCTATCATATTGTTGCCTATTGCTACAATTGTAAATACTTTTATTTTCTGAATTTTAAAAAGTAATCCAAGACAGAATTGGTTACTTTTTGATGGGGAAGTGTCTTTCACCTGTGTTTTTCTGAATAAAACGCTTGTCTATCAGATATTTCTCTAAAGCTGAGCATCCAAATTAAGGAAAACTATGGGAAAGGATAGGCTATCCACTTATAAAATAGTAGGCCTACAAAATCCTATGCACAATAAAGTATACATAGAGTAGACTAGCAGATACGGCACCAGAAGCTGAGACCTCTGACTGAGAAACACAAAGGAGGAGGAAAAGTCACAAGCAGACAATAATTGTTAGAACATGGAACATGAGAAACATGAATGCAAGAAAATTGCATATTGTTAAGGAAGAAATGGAATGCATAAATATTGACATATTAGACATTGGTAAATTGAGATGGATTGGCATAGCAAAGTTTGAATCAGATAATACAATCTACTATTCCAGAGATGAAAAGGTAAGAAAAAAAGGGGTCGCAATAATAGTTAAAGACATCATTTCCAGATTCATCTTAAAATATACTATTGTGAGTGACAGAATAATATTGATATGCACACAAGGAAGACTTGTGCATACCACTATCATTCAAATATATATACCAACAACCAGAGCCAAACGGAGGAAACAGATGATTTCTACCAACTTTTGCAGTCAGAAGTTCATTGAACATGCAACCAAGATGTATTAATGGGTGACTGGAATTCAAAAGTTGAGAACAGAGAAGGATCATGGATTTAGAGGCAGAAATGAGGCTGGAAATAAAATTATAGAATTTTGTATAATCATTAATTTATTGATTGCAGATACCTTTTGTAAGAAATACAAATGACGACTGTGCACATGGACCTCACCTGATGGTCTGCACAGGAATCACAGATTTATTATATCTGTGGAGAGAATCATTGGAGAAGCTCAACATCAGCTGTGACAACTAGGCCAGGTGCTGCCTGTGGAATAAACCATCAACTATTTATATGCAAGTTCAAACTGAAGCTAAAGCAAATTAAATAAAATATACAAGAACCAAAATTTGACCTCAGGTCTATCCCATTTGAATTTCAAAACCATCTCAGGAACAGGTTTGAGGCCCTGAATACTAATGAGCAAAGACCAGATCACCTGTGGGAGAATATCAAGCATATTGTCCATGAAGAATACAAAAGATCATTACAAAAACAGAAGATGAAGAAAAGACTGAAATGGATGTCAGAAGAGACTCTGAATATTACACTAGAGCACCAAGAAGCCAAAGTAAAGAGAAGAAATCAGAAAGTTAAGGAGCTGAACAGAAAATTTCAAAGGGCAGCTTGGGAAAACAAAGTAAAATATAATAATGAAAGGTGTAAAGAGCTAGAGACGGAAAATCAAAAGGGATGAATTCACTTGGCATTTCTTAAGCTAAGGAACTAAAGAAGTAATTCAAGCTTTAAGTTGTAATACTTAAGGATGAGATAGGAAGAATAGCGAATGATTTAGAAAGCATTAAAAGAAGCCTGAAGGAATATTCAGAGTCACTATATCAAAAAGATATATTGGAAGAGGATAAAGTAGGGTTTAGGGTTGTTGTACATAGGGTTGCTATGTCGCAGGCAACTCAGTGGGATGTAACAACAACAACATATCAAAAAGAATTGACTGACAGAAGAATTTCACAAACCAGCATATGATCAAGAAGCAATGGTGATAAAAGAGAAATTCAAGCTGCTCTGAAAGAATTGGAAAGAAACAAGACCCCAGGAATTGATGGAATTCCGATTGACATATTTCAACAAACAGATGCTGACCTGGATGTGGTCACCAGATTATATCATGAAATCTGGAGGGCAAATACTTGGCCAATAACTGGAAGAGATCCTTATTTACTCCTATGCAAAAATGGTGATCTAACAGACTGGAAATTATCAAACAATATACCTAAGCAAAATCAAGGTCAAGATTACTGGCACAATACATCTACAGAGAACTGCCAGAAATACAAGCTTGGTTTAGAAGAGGCCATGGCACTTGGGACATTATCACCAATGTCAGATGAATCTTAGCTGAAAGCAGAGAGTACCAGAGCAATGTCTATGTTTCATTTGACTGTGTGGGTCTCAACAAATTATTAGTAACCTTCAGACACTTAATTGTACTCATGAGAAATTTATATTTGAACCAGGAAGCAGTCCTCAAAACAGATCAAGAAAACAATGCATTGTTCAAAATCAGGAAAAGTGTGGATCAGGAATGCATTCTGGTTTAATAAGTTTTCAATCTATATGTGGAATAGATCACTTGAGAGGCTCGACTTTATGAGGAGAAATTAGAGGAAGACTCATCAACAACCTGTGATATGTAGATGACAACAACCTTCTAGAAATTCTAGAAGAATCCTAGTTCATTCTAGAAATAAAGTGGGTGATTTTAATTTGCTGCCCTCAGGCCCGGTTTTAATTGATTTTGGTCAAACATTCTCCTAAGCAGTATAGCACTGGTCTGTCCATTTGCTGTACAGAGGTAACTTGTGGTTGCTGTGATGCTAAACACTGTAACACAGATGTGTCAAATGTGATAGTGGTTACCCACAGTGGCCAGCAGTTGGTGGAGCTCTCTGATTAAAACAAGCTTGGAAGCAGGAGTGGCATCCTCTTCCGGAACATCTTGCCTCCAGAAACTCTATGAACTTGAAGAAACGGTGAAAGTTATACAAGTGTTCAGTTCTTTCATTCATAGGGTGGCTATGAGTTATTTACTACTCGACAGCACTTAACAACAATAATGTCTACTAAGCAACACACCCATGCTAAATAATATAATGGTTACCCAAACAGAAATAATTTCTGTTCCCTTGGGTTTATAATTTAGGGGAGAAGTAGAAATGTCACTAACAGTCATACTGATTAATATATAGTTCTAAGTAGTTATGGTCTTGGTCTGAGGCAGAGAAGAAAGTATCAAGACTTTATGGAAGAAGTGACATTTGAAAAATTTGTTGTTTTCAGTTGGAATACCTGAGGATTTATTTGGTCAACCTACGTGAGTGTTTTTCTATGAGAATTATGGGGGTTTGGGGGTGTTGCTCTTTTGGGTTTGTTTTTGTTTTGTTTGGGGTTTTGGGGTTTTTTTTTGGTTTTTCTGTGGTGTTTTTTTTGGTTTTTTTTTTACCACTATTCCAGGTCCTGAGATTCCACATAGACCTTTTGATGATCGACACCACTTGGTAAATATTTAAAAAACCCCAACGTACCAAACAATACACAACCCTGTGCTAGAGATCAGTGGTGGTCATTTCTTCAGAAGGAACATGTTTTTCTCATATTATCACCTTTCCGAGCCGTCTTACACCTGGCCCTACTCACTGCGTGTGATTCCTGGTCATGTCCATTGCATAAAGAACATGAGATTTAGGCAAAAAAAGGTTCCAACACAAAAAAAGTCTCTGCAAATTTCCCCTGGAGTCCAGTGAATGGTACTGATTGTCACCTGTCCTCTGGAGTCCTGGCCACTTGTCAGTGTCAGCAGCAATGGAGGGATAAAGCCTATCCTATCCTACTATCTTTAATTAAATCACCACTCTTCAGACATCCCTTGGTCTGCAACTTATTACCATATCCTGGATCTCTTTCCCTTGCTACTGAATTCCAATGTAGTGGAGCTCGAGTCTCTTACACGTTCCCTAATTTGCTCTTTAATGGAAATGTTCACATTTTGATTGCCTAATATGTTTCTATCAATTTCTATCTAGCAGAATTTCAAGGCTTGTATAGGCAGCACTCAGTAATGTGAACCAGTCTAGACTGTAGCTTCTTCATCAACTCCAAGCGCAAGTCCAGCTCAACTCAGGCAAAAAAAATATCTTAGAGTAGAATAATATGAGCATTTCCACTCACCAGGAAACCTGGCCTGCAAGACCTAGATCTGAATTTCACCTTCCATTCTTATTAGCTCTTTGTTTATGGGAAAAACTCTCAACTTTTCTGAGTAATATTTTTTTGTTTATTTATAAATAAAATTTTTATTTTATACTCGTTTGCTTACAAAATTCACATACATTGTTTTTCACAATGGATCTTTCCCATTTCCTTTACCTACCCCTCCATGTACCTATCGAATTACGAGACCCTATGATTGTCCCCCTGCCTATCCTCACCCCTCTGCCTCTACTATTCCCCTCTTAGATCTTCATACACCTTTTACTAGTTATCTATTTCTACAAAAATGGTCTTACACAGTATTTTTTCTTATGGGACTGAGTTAGTTTACTTAGCATAATGCACTCCAGTGCTTCCCAAGTTATGTAGTTGTTATTGCTGTTGTTATGTGCTGTCAAGTTGCCTGTGACTCATAGCGAAAATATGCATAACAGCTCTGAACCCTGCTCTATCTATCCTCAGCCAACTTTACTGTCTCCGATACACCTACTCACATTACCCGAGTCAGTGAATCAATCCATCTCATAGAGGGTCTTTCTCTCCTGCACTGTCCTTCCACCCTCCCAATCATGACATTATTCTCCAAGGACTGGTGCCTCCTTGCAACATGTCCAAAGTATGTCAGACGAAGTTTCAGAATCCTTGCCTCCAATGAACAGCCTGGTTTCACCCTCTCCAGGATGAACTTACTCATTTTCTTAGCAGTCCGTAGTATATACAATACTCTTCTCCAGCACCACAGCGCAAAGACATCAATTCTCTTTGTATCGTCCCTAGCATGGTCCAGCTTTCTGATGAATAGCATATAATTGTGAAGACCATGGCCTGGACCAGGTGCACCTTAGTCTCCAGACTGACAGCATTGCTCTTCAGTACTCTGAAAATGTCCCTGACAGCAGACTTTTCCAACTCAAATAATCTTTTAATTTCCTGGCTGCTTGTACCAAGAGTGTTGATGATGGAGCCAAGAAAACTAAAGCTGTTAACAATTTCAATCTCTTCACCATCTATCATGATGCTGTCAATCGTCCCAGTGGTGAGAATACTGTTTTCCTTGATGTTGAACTTCAATCCATATTTAAGGCTGCAGTCCTTGACTTTCTGTAGCAAGTACTTCAGGTCCTCCTCAGGTTTAGCAAGAAAGGTTGTGTTACCTGCATAATGTAGGTTGTTGATGAGTCTTCCTCCACTCCTGATGTCACATTCTTCCTCATAGAGCCCA
>NW_006399842.1:4587084-4601827 GCF_000299155.1 Elephantulus edwardii | reverse complement strand
AACAACAACAACAACAACGTTTGGTCCTACTTTGTCTCTTTATGACTTGAGGGCTTTCACCCTAGGTCTCTGATTCACCTCGAGGTAACTTTTGTGTATGGTAACAGGTATGCATCCTGCTTCAGCTTTCTTGAGTAGTATTTTTAGAATAAATGTAAAGATTATCTATCCTGACAGTTTTCTTGATAATCAAATAATGAAATTATCATAAAGTCCTTAGTGCAAGAATCAGCATATATGTAGTAAGCACACTTTTAAAATTTAGTTTTTTGTGGTTTTTTCTCATTCATCTGCTGTGTATCAGAGAGCTGGCCAATAAGAAGGAATAAAAGAAGAAGAATTGATGCCTTTGAACTGTAGTGCTGGAGAAGAGTATGGAATATCCCATGGGCTGCCAAAAGAAAAATAGCTATGTCTCGGCAAAAGTACAGCCAGAGTGCTTCTTAGAGGACAGGATGATGTAGCTTTGTCTCTTTTACTTTGGACATGTAGCTAGGTGAGGCCATTTCTTGCAAGGGTACATCAGGCTCAAAAAGAGCATAAACACAGGAAAGGAAGACCTCTGTTGAGATGAATTGATGACACAGTGACTGCAGCAATGGGCTCAAGCATGTCAGAGATGATGAGAAGGATTCAGATATGTTGTTTATAGGGTTGCCATGAGTTGTACTCGACTTAATAACACGTAAACATGTTTGTTTATAGAGAGTTCTGGAGGCATGAGCAGTAGAGAGTTGTATTGCCAACCCAAAGACACGTGATTTGAATCTACCAGCTGCTTCATGCAAGAAAGATGGTCAATCTCCTCCAGTGCAATTTACAGTTTATGATCCCCGCCCCCCGTCAGATGATCAACTATGAATCAGTGCCAATTTGATGGCATTGAATAAAGGAATGATACTTACTCTTGATATTATTATTATTATATTCTTTTATTTTTATAAACAATCATTGTTGTGTTATTAATAAGTAATAACTTACTATAATGCTTCAGATGGGGCCCAAAATTCCAGCTCCATAAAATGTGGGATCACTTTACTGCCAAATTACAGAGTAAGCCCATTTTTAAGCCAATTAACACCCTTGTTACAAGTAGTCAGGAAATAAGGAGACATATTGCAATGAAAAAATCTGCAGTTAGGGACCTTTCCAAATTATTGAGAAGTAGTGATGTCAGTTTGAGGACTAAAGTGCATCTAACTCAGACCATGGTCTTTTCATTAACTAGCTATGCATCCAAGACCTGGAAAATGAGTAAGGATGACAGAAGAAGAATTGATGACTTTGAGCTGTGGTATTGGAGAAGAGCAATGAACATTCCATGGAAAGCCAAGAAAGCAAATAGATGTGTTTTGGAAAGGGTGCAGTCGAAGTGCTCTTTGGAGGCAAGAATAATGAGGCTTTGCCTCACATACTTTGGACATATTGCTAGGAGATCCTATTCCTTGGAGAGGGACAAGAAGTTGGGAAGGATGGAGAGTTCGCAAAAGAGAGGAAGACCCTCAACCAGGTCACTTGACACAGTGACTGCTACAGTGGGCTCTTGTGTGTCAGGAAGTGTGAGGACGGTGCAGGATAGGACTAGCTTAGATCTTTCGTTCATGGGGTTGCTATGAGCTGTATTCAATTTGATGGCACATAACAACAAGAAGCAACCCATTTTTGAGAAGAGAAACCAATGCCTATCATGTTGAATCGGGATTGTTGTCTTCAAGGATTGTGGTTTCATTTTACTTTATCTTATTTCCTCCTTCAGTGCTGGGTATGAAATGCAAAAATTCACTTTGGAGTGCATGTATTAGGCAGGGAAACTAGACCTCTTTGACACCAGTTGGAGTCATGAGGCAGCACATATCACAAAAGAGCACTCCCGGGCTCTTTAGGGACTCTTGGAGAAGCCCATGGTGTGCACAGAGCTATAAAGAAGGAGTTGAATGAAATATTGTAAAGAAGATTCAAACCAAACAAAGTATTCAAAGCAACAGGATAGACAGACTTCATTTTTTATGCTTCTTTTGTCTGATGAAGGTACAAAGGAATAGAATCTCTGAATAATAACCCAGCTCACAGATACCCTCCCACTGAGAGTTTGGTAGTCTCATGTTCTCATTAAGTTGGAAATTGGATGAATGAGTTCATTTTGCATTGGAGAAATGGAAATATAATTAAGAAGAAGAACCAAATGTGCCAGGTAGCAAACAAAGCAAATCCCTCCCCTCACTGTCCTCTATTGAGATAATTCTTCACCACAGGATTGCAATGTTTCTATGCAAAAGATGAGACCAAGTCAGTACAGTGAGGTGTCTCAAATATGAACAAACAAAAAACAGATACAAAGTAGAGTCATCTGTTTTACTTAGCTAGGAACCGTGTAATCCTCCTGAAGAACAATGTGTTTTGTGTCAATCCCCTGATCAACAAGCTTCAAGGCTCCCAGTTACGGAAAGAACAATGTCTAAATTCCTAGGATGTCTGCACGCTGCCCAGAAATGAGGAAGACAAATGTGTAAGAAAATGACGCAGTAGCCGAGCAAAGCTAGATCTTATGCTTCTATGGTCAGTAGAAGACATCCCCATCCAAACAGTTACCTCAGATAGAAGTAGTCTGGGTATCTCCTTGCTGCATCTCCTTTCTTTCTTTATACATCCATTCCATCAAATAATAAATCAATCACTGTGGTAGCCTAGGGATAAGAAGTTGCACTGCAATCCTGAAGGCATGTGGTTCAAATCAGCCAGCTGCTCCAAGGGAGAAAGATGGGAAATCTCCTCCCGGCAATTAAACTACCTCTGAAAACTCAATGGACGGATCGATCCATCAATCAATGCTATTCTTAATTAGCTTTTGAATTTATTCACTTTAACTTTCCTACCACTACACAACAACCTGCGTTATGAAGATGATATAACCCTGCTTCCTGAAACTGAGGAGAACCTGAAGCACTTGCTGCAGAAGGTCAAGGGCTGCAGCCTTCAATATGGATTGAAGATTAACATCAAGAAAACAAAGATTCTCACCACTGGGCTAATTGGCAGAATCATGACAGATGGGAAAATATTGAAATTGTTAACAGCTTTAGTTTGCTTAGATCCATGATCAATGCTCTTGATACCAGCATCCAGGAAATCAAAAGTGAAACTGCACTGGGGGAAGTTTGCTGTCAGGGACATCTCCAGAGTACTGAAGAGCAATGATATCAGTCTGGAGACTAAGGCAAGCCTGATCTAGGCCATGGTCTTCATAATTACATGCTGTGCAGCAGAAAGCTGGACAATGACTAGGGATAAAAGAAGAAGAAATTATTCCTTCGAGTTGTGGTGCTGGAAAAGAGTATTGAATATACCATGGACTGCTAGGAGAACAAATAGGTTCATCATAGAGAGGGTGAGACCAGGCTGCTTTTTCGAGGCAAGGATTCTGAAGCTTTCTCTGACATACTGTGGGCATTTGCAAGGAGGGACTAGTCCTTGGAGTGGGATGTTATGCTTTGGAGGGTGGAGGGACAGTGCAGGAGGGGAAGATCTTCAATGAGATGGATTGATTCAGTGACTGGGGGAATCGGGGTATGAGTGTCAGAGACAATGATGTTGGCACAGGATAGAACAGGGCTCAGAGCTATTGTACGCAGGGTCACTATGAGTTACAGATGACTTAATGACACATAACAACAACAATAACAACTGCTACTCCACTTGTCAAGATATAAAGTGTAATAATCCTCTAATCTAACAGGACTCCTAATGCTTCTCATAAAGCTATTCATCACATATATTTGCATAATTGGGAAAAATGGATTTTCCTGAAAGTGGAGAAGTAGAGGGAGAGTGTGGCCATGAAAAACCAAACGGCTCAGTTAGGAAACTCACTGTGGTCCAGTCGATTCTGACTTACAGCTGTTCTCCAGAGGACTTCTGAGGTTGAAACTCTTTATGGGAGGAGACAGCCTCATTATTGTTTGTGTAGTAGCTAATAGATTGGAACCGATGACCTTTATGTTAGCAGCATAGCACGTAACACAGTATGCCACAAGAACTCCTTGGTTAGAAAAGACACAACTACTAGTAACTGAAACATGTTTATGACCTTATACCAAGTGTTGTGCTAATGCTTTCTGTTAATTATCTCACGAAAGTCACACAAAGTAGAAAAGTGAAGTTTTGAGAATGTGGTAAATTGAACATGGCTATACCTTCTTCAAGCTAGATTTGAGGGATGTCAGGCATACCTGACTAAAACTAGAGAATATTAGAAAAGGATTTACTTGTGATTTTTTAAAACTATGCACAAATTTAGACTGTGAGAATCATTATACATTATGGCTTATATTAAGAAGAATGAGAAACCAAGGATATATAATTGTGCTTATGTAGAACCTACACATAAATCTAAAACAGTCATTCCAGAACAAAGGGATATTGCAGTCTTTAAAACCAGAAAAGGTGTGCATAAGGATTCTATCCTTTGACCACACCTATTCCATACATAAACCAAGCAAATAACCAGAGATGCTAAACAGAAGAAGAATGTGGTATTAGGACTGGAGGAAGGCTCATCCACAGTCTGTATCATGTAAGTGACACAATCTCTCTTGCTAAAAATGAAGAGACTTGAATTACTGAGCAAAGAAGATGAAAAATTACAGCCTTCAGTATGAATTACATGTCAACAGCATGACAACAAAAATCCTCACAACTGGATCAATAGGCAGCATCACGATAAACGGAGAAAAGATTGAAGTTGCCAATGATTTCATTTTACTTGGATCCCACAATCAACACCCATGGAAAGAGCAGTCAAAAAAAATCGCAAGGTGTTTTTGTATTGGGCAGATCTGATGCCAAAGACCTCTTTAAAGTGCTGAAGAGCAAGGACACAACTTTGAAGGGTGCAGTACACAAATTCAAGCTACAGTTTTTTCAGTTGCTTCATAGTCACTTGGAAGTTGAAAAACAATGAATAAGGAAGACCAAAAAGGATTAAGGACTTTGAATTTTGGTGCAGACAAAAAGCATTAAAATAAGATAAAATGGACATCCAAAATGTATTAACACATGCCTGTTTCAGAGGAAGTGCACCCAGAGTACTCTTTAAAGGCAAGAGTAGAGAAATTTTGTGTCTCCATTGTGGGCATTTTAGTAGGAAGGGGCCAGTCCCTGAAGAAGGACATTATGCTTGGAGAAGTAGAAGGTTGGTGAAAGAGAGGAAGATCATCAATGAGATGGATCAATACATGTTAGTGCAGCAATGGGCTTGAGTCCCATGGAGATTATGAGGATCTCACGGGATTGGGAACGATTTTAATCTGTTGTTCTTTTTAATCCGTTGGTTCACTTTGAGAGACTCAAGTTAACAACAATCAAGTTAACACCTCCTAACAGCACCCATCAAATTCTTTGCTTGCTTTGAAAGATAGCCAAATTCCCATTTCCTTTAATCTAGGCCATTTTAGTGACCAGGAGAGGTGATGGGGAGGTGATGTCCTGGGAATTCAGCTTCCACATCTTTTAGAATATTCTTTCTAAGATTCTGATAACCCTAACATCTTCATCCTATGAGAAATTTATGCTGTACAGATAGGCCACAGAGAATGGGAGTCCATGTGGTGAGGGATGAGAACTAAAAAGCACTGAGAAATTAGGCATGTGAGTAAAGACACCATCCTGGCAATGAATCTATCACCTCACCACCCCCACTCCAGCTGATACCATGTAGATTAAATGGATTAGCCAGGTGAACTTTGCTGGAATTCCTGATCCACAGAGTTATAGTCTATATAAAATAATTATTGTAAGTTACAAAATAAATAATTACAATAAGTATTATCATAAAAGACCATATCAAAATAAAGCTTAAACACTTGATCAAAATTATGTAGTGGATGTTGGGAATTAACTCCCAAATTCAGGAAGTTTGATTCCAGAGTCAGGGAGACAGAAAGTTAATTGCTAAAATGTCAAATGCTTTCAAAAGGCCTGACATAATCAAGTGAGGAAAGGAAAATGGGGAAAGGATCAACATTTATCAAGGAGCTGTTGCTGGTAGTCAATGTTTCAGGCAGCTTTTTCAGTTTACAAAAACCCTTTAAGGTAAGCATTATCACTACACCCATTTCACTTTTTAAAAAAGCTAGGAGAAGGAAAGATACAGAAACTATTTTAGAATAACTTCCCAACGCCCAACATCCATTTAAGAGTACGTCCCAACATCGGAAGGGAGATCACTGAGCCCACAAAGTCAGGCTTCATTTCAGGTGGGTCCTGAATATGCTAAGGTCAAGAGTGATTTATTCCACTTCTGTGGCTGAAGACAAAAACTTTTAATTAAACGAAGGAAGAAAAACACTGCCAGAGACTGAGCAGGGAGTCCACACCATCTGACAGTTTCAATTTTCACTTACAGCTTACTCTCCCGGATTGATATCCTTCTTGCGCCTGCTGTAGAGAACCATTGACTTCCATAAGTCACCTTCCAAAGTCACAGGCTACTGATGTTTTAACCCTTGGTTTGACAGAAACTTCTCCGCAACAAATACTTATTGTTATAATCTTAAAGATATTGCTTGATCACTACCTGTGTACTAGAATCCATGCCAAGGGATAATAGCATCTTCCACATCCTTTAACCTCCCCAAACCCTCTGGAATATGGAATAGAAATTATCATTATTCTTAATTTAAAGATGGTTAAATTGGTCAAATTGATCATGGAAATTTAATAAGAATTTCTATTTTATTTATGAACTCAAACTCACATCACAGATTGAGTTGTTGCCACAGACATAATATTCTAAACTTTAAATTTCCAATCTTCATTTTTCAATGATTTGGTTATACATGCCAATTCTATAAAAGATCTGTTTGTGTAGTACAATCCCTTTATTTTCTAATCCAAAGCCATCTAGGTAGTCAAATAACTATAACAACAATTATTATTATTTACCTTACGCTGACTGTGATTTAGGTATTGTGTTTGCTTATAGAATTCTAATGTTCACAACCCAAAAGATAAATCCTCTTATTATTCTAATTTTCCAGATGATACCATGCATCTATCTCTAAAGTCATAGTCAGGAAATTGAAGTACAGCTACAAGACTCATTTCTCTGCTCTCTCAATTTAGTGGCGTTTATTTGGTTTGTTGTTGTTGTTGTTTGTTAACTTAAAGTCATGTGGTTTGAATCCACCAGCTATCCTGAAAAAGAAGATGAGCAATCTCCTCCTGTGTGATTTACTGCTTCTGAAAACCAGCTGCAGGGTCAGCCATGAGTCAGGTGTGACTCACAGGGAGGGGGAGACTAACAAAACAATAAATTCAGGTATTTAATAAGCTTAGAGGAACTAAAGTTTGAGGTAAAGCACTGGGAAAATAGGTGGTTGAATCAAGAAAACACTTGGTTAGGTCAGAGGCAAAGCCACTAAGTTTAAGGAACTGTCTCATGGACAGCTCTTGAAGGATTCTGACCCTGAGGATCAGTGTCCCCTTAAACTTTTCATCCTTAGTGCTCTAACTCAACTCCTCCTAAATCAGGGTCCTGGAACACATTAGAGTTGATCATTAAAGTGTTAAAGGTGTCTTACGGGAGCTGTTAAGGATATTTCCATTAACTATATCAATTTATCATTTCTTAACACCTACTGCATGCACACCATTTTACAGGAATCTGGGGGAAAATTTTTCATTTGGCTTATCATTTTTTTTAGTACCAAAGCGTAAGTTGATTACCATTCACAAGGACCCTAGAAAACAGAGTTGAACTGTTCCATAAGGTTTCCAAAGCTGAAATCTTGAAAATCTCAGAGCAAATTTAAAGTCTTTTCTCTCCTGAAATAATTTCTGGGCTTGAACCCTTAACCTTCAGTTAGCAGCCAAGCTCTTCACCACTGGCTACCAAGGCTACACAAAGAAATGTGTCCTTTTTCTTAAAGGAAAAGATAAAATACCATTTTCACAGTCTAATGGAACTAACAGACACACAAACTAATCAGCATGTGAGTCTACAGTGAAGGGGGACATTCAGGGTTCCCCTTCTGCACGTGAGTGCAGGCAGGCTTCCGAGAGCAGGGACCAGGTGGGCTGGCCTTTCTCTGTACTAAAGTTCCTTAGTTACCAACATCAAAAACCAGCTCTACTTGACTCAAGATGAAAACAAAATGCAAAACAAGCAACTACAAAATATGGGAAAAACAAGGGGCTGTGTCCTGGTCTTGAAGAGGAAGAAATAAAATCTATCCCAGGGACCTAAAAAAGAAGAACAAATGATTCTCTTTCATCATTCTACTTCTTTGAACTTAGTTTCAGCCACTTACCTATTTATAATCTGTTTAAGACTCAGATTTCCAGCAGGGTGCATCTGAGTGGCCCAGTAGATCATATAAGCCATCCTTTGGCTGCAGGAAGCCACTTATAATGGGACAGGGTCAGTTCTGCAAAGGAAAACACATGTTCTTGTCCCTGAACATGCAATGATGACAGCTGTCCACCAAAACAATAGTAACAACACATACACACATAATATAGTAAAGAAAAGGAATTACTCATTCAGAGAGAGAACTTCATACACACTGAGGAGTGCTAAATGTTCAAGGCACACATAGGTATGTTGTATGGTCAGGAATAAGGTTTACAGAATGGAGAGAAGGGCCAAAGAAGGCACTCTCGACTTCATGTTGCTGCAATGGGGAACCTCACTAACTAGTGCAATGCCATTGTGTTTCAGAATTCCCTGTTCTCGTTGGGCCACAGGTGAGCAATAATTTAGGCTTAATCCTGATTGGGGGCACTGAGTTGGGCTTGGTCTGGAAGGAAGGCGGGCTAATTGTACAGGTCCTCTCACTTTCTCTCAGCATTGTTTCTGAGAAGATTCTGATGGGCAGATGAGGAATCTTCAGAGATAGCTCCCATTCCAGACAGCCAGGAAGATTTCTCTCCACAGTCCTTAATGTAGTTGTATTCAATGCCCTAGCTTCCCTTCTTGACCTCCTCTTCATTATATGTCCTTTACAACTCCCCCACTCTGTCCCCGTTTACACACATTCTTCTTCCATATCTTTACTGTTAACTTGATTTTCCAAATTCACCCTCTTTTGTCTGCTCACATTAACCTTAAAAGTAACATGAATTGTTCTTTCTCTAATCTAATCTCTCTGGCCGTCCATTCCTTCTCTCCTTTCACTGACTCTTCTCATCACATCTTGCTGAAACATGCCTGGGGAGTAAAAAAATGAATGTCATAAAGCAAGATGCACTTATCATAAAGCTTGTCATAAAGGAAAAGGAAAAACTATCCCAATCAGATTTTTTTCTTTTTTTCAACTAGATTGGTGCCTGATTGAGCTCAAATCAAAATTCAGACTTCTGCCCAAAGGCTGCAGAGTAGGTAAGGACAAATACACGGGGAGATTTTTGAAATCTTGTTGAGGCTTTGACCAAATCAGAGATTGGAAAAGGGCCTTAGCATTTAGAGAAAGCATTCTTCATTTTTATAAATGACATAACTGGAGTCTAGAAAGATTCCAAGACTGGTCCCAGGCTACTCTATGAGGTCTTTGTTGTGTGAACTCAGGGCACAGGCCATCGGTTCTCTGGGAATCCTTCATGGCCTAGGCATGTCTCTGCAGCAGTCGACCCTCCCACCTCATTGAAACGATCTCATCGTAAAGCATCTCCTATACCTCTCTCCTGCTCCTAACAATCTGATCTCTTTTCATTCTTCAGATTTCAGTTTTGAGGTGGCATCTTTCAAGAACACACTTGAATTAGTATTCAGGAAGCTGAGTTCCTCCATTTTTAATTGGTTTATTTACAAAATATGTATACATTGTGTTCCACACTATTCTTCATTGACATTGTGTTTCATACATCCACTCTCATGCATTATGTTTTATAAAATTAATCATCATGGAACCTTGACCATCATTATCCTGTCTTTTTGCCTAGAGCCTTCCCATTTCCTTCTCTCCCTCCCTCCACCCACCAAACTGTGCAACCCTGTGGTTTGCCCTTACCCATCCTCAGCCCTCCTGCCACCTTGCGTTCTCATGTGTGTTTTATTGCTGTTGTTGTTGTTGTGCCGTCAAGTTGCTTGCAACTCATAGCAACCCTGTGTACAACAGTCCTAAACTCTGCTCGATCCTGTGTCAACCTCCCTATCTCTGACACACCTGCTCCCATAACCCCAGCCACTGAATCAATCCATCTCATCGAGGGTCTTCCTCTTTTGCACTGTCCCTCCACTCCTCTAAGAATGACATCCCCCTCCAAGGAATGGTCCCTCCTTATAACATGCCCAAAGTAGTCAGATGAAGCCTCAGAATCCTTGCCTTCAAGGAACAGACTGGTTTCACTCTCTCTATGACGAACCTGCTTGTTATCCTTCTATTTTTTATAATAATGGTCTTATGTAGTATTTGTCCTTACGAGACGGTGTTAGTTCACTCAGAATAATGCTCTTGACTTGACTAGTCCTGGAGTTTACCTAGTTCTCAGGTAGTACAAATGGTTAAGTGTTCAATTGCTAACCAGAAGGGCTATTAAGCCAAATGTTGGCAGTTTGAACCCAACTGTCACTCCTTGAGAGAAAGATTAAATAGTCAGAAGCACAATGGAAAGTTGCAATGAGTCAAAATAGACTCAGTAATAGGAGGTTCCTCTTTCTGGGCTTCAGTTTCTCCATCTCTAAAACTAGTAGTTTGGGCTAGAATACCATTTCCCAAGATGAGACTCTCACAGTCATCTTATTATAGAGAAAATATATTTACTGGAGAAACACTGGATTAAAGACAGATAATAAAGATTTGATATTATAAAACCAGTTCTTAATACCCTGACAATTCTAACGTGTGGAAAGCTCCAAGGGAAAAAATTTAAATTATTTTTGTCCTTATTTTACACAGAATTTATACTTTCTTAATGCTGACCACATACCATGTAGTATTCTAAGTACTTTGCTAGCTCTAACCCAATTAATGTTTAAACAACTTATTGTTTCATTTTATAGATAAAGATACTAAAACATGAAGTTAAGAAATTTGCCCAGGAGAAATGGGGGACTCATGCTCATAAGCTCTGGGTTATTATGTATCTCATAGGATGAATATTTCAGAGAGTTCCCATAGGCAAAGAAAGTCTTGAAAATATCTACTTATCATTTAGCATAAAGCATACACTCATATAACTTTGCTCACAGAAAGTGAAGAATACTTGAAGCACTTATTAAAGAAAATCAAAGACTACAATCTTCAATATGGATTGCTTGTCAATATCAAGAAAACCAAAAATCTTCACCACTAAACCAGTAAGCAACATCACGATAGATGGTGAGAAGACTGAAGCTGATAATGATCTAATTTTATCTGGATCCACAATTCACATCCAAGGCAGCAAGAGTCAAGAAATCAGAAGATGTGTTGCATAGGGGAAATGTGCTCTTAAAGAGCCCTCTAAAGTGCTAATGAGCAAGAATGTCCGTTTAAAGACTGTGGCATGCCTGACCGAAGCAACAGTATTTTCAATTGTTTTAAAATGCATCTCAAAGTTAGGCAATGAATAAAGAAGGCCAAAGAAGAATTGATGCCCTTAAATTGTGGTGTTGTTGAAATATTTGAATATCACATGAACTGTCAAAAGAACAAACATACCTGTCTTGAAGCATATGCAATTAAAGTTGATTGCAATTTAGAGGCACAGATGCCAAAACATCATCTCACATGCTTTGGGCATGTTTTCAGGTGGAGCCAGTCCTTGGTAAAAGACATGATGCTGAGAAAGGTGGTGAGTCAGAGAAAGAGACCCAGATTTAATGAGAGGAATTGGAGTAGTGATTACTTTCATGGACTTGACCATGGTAGAGATCATGATGATGGTGCAAGACAGTGTGAAAGCCAGCTATCTTGTTCATATGATTATTATGAGCCATAGTTAACTTGAGGACACCTAACAACAACCACGACAACCCATTGCTACACGGTTTCATCAAACTGTGCATGTCTAGAACTTGACTATCAATTTTGTCAGAACAAAATCTAAATCAGTACATGATGGTAGGTTGACCAGCACATGATCTCTTTCTAAAGTATAATCTATACCTTGCCATTCTCTGACTAAACCTTATCTCCATGCTACTCGGGTCTTAACATGGCTCTTGCCCAAGTCTTCTCCTCTGGCTTAGGATATTGGTATGTGGCTACAGGATGAGCTGTTCTCTGCCACTGACATCTCCATGCTCACCTGAGAACAGAAGACAGAGGTCTTCAGCCCTAACCTCTAGATCACTAACCATTCCACTATGACTTCTAGAAGTTCCATTCCTGTACACTCACATCAGCGTTTTGCTGAATCTTTGCTTAGTTGCTACTGCTGTATCACTGACATGTGGCTAAATAACCTCAGATTGAAGTGTTCCCAGTTGCAAGTGCCTTGGGTGTCCCTGTACCCCGTCCCATCATGAGTTTACAGGGAGGATGAGGCACAAAGAGAGGAAAAGATGTTTCTAAGGTTATATCATGAGTTTAACTAGGAACATAGTTGGAATTTCCTGACTCCATTTGTGTTCAGCACCATTTCTGATGCAGTCATTTTCTAGTTTGCTAGAGGAAGTAACCACTTTAGAGAAAATTAACTGAATTGTCTCAGTTATAAATGAGAAACAGAGAATCATACAGAGGAAAGGATTTGCCAAAATCATAAAACATAGCCTTGCTGTGGAATTATTTGTGTTTTTGTGATATTTCTTTCTTGAGTTTATGAATGCTTTTAAGGATAGAGTTCATGTCAAATTCACCCTTTTACTTAGCAAATGCCAGGCATAGAACAGTGCTCTGTAGATAATGGTTAAGTGGATTGTGAATTTAAGACAGAAGAAACAAATGCATAGTTGAATTAATTATTAATGTTAATCTATTTTACATTTTGTTCCTTACTATAATAAGACACCCTCAGACCAAAAAAAAAATAATTTAAATAAAACCCCAAAGCCAACCGCATTGTATAGGACTGAGTAGAATTTACTCATAAGGGCTGTAATCTCACTGAAGCAGATTACCACTCTTTCTACATCAGAATCTCAGGTGGCTTTGAACTACTCACCTTTCAGGGGCCAAGATCTTCACCACTGGGGGGGACTTCCTTTTACCTTCCTTCATTACTTATGGGTGTCAAAGTTTGAATGAGTGTTAAATGTTTTCCTAGGCATGCATTTTGATAAAGGAGAGTTAAGCAATCCATGTCAGTATGAAGAGCTGATAGAGGAGGAAGAAAAGAAAAATTTAGATCTAGGGAAGGTGGGGCAGCTAGACAGATAACATGTGCTAAACAATTCAATGTGATAGGTATTCTTTTACCCACTTCTCAGATGAGGGCACTGAGAAAGGAAACAAGTACCCCTTGATGACTCAGAACCAATCGGAATCAATTTGCCTCTCTGCCTGATTTCATTGGAGACTGTCCTGAAGTCTGGGTGGGTCTTGGTTTTACTAGGAACTCTATCAAACCAAAAACATTGTGTGCTTTTTGCAGAAAGGAACCTGAGAACAGCTGGTGTCACTGTGCTGGGGCCCTGTGGGCTTGGGGAAGATTAGGCTACAGCTCACTGGGCTGAACTCATTTCTCACTCTGTCTCATTAGGAGTGGCCTTCAGTGCAGGCAGTGGGGAGCTAGACCCTCACACACTCACACCTTCTGCTCACAGGTGACAGCACTGCTGGCTGCTCTAGCCCATGTCAGGCACCAATTTCTTGCAGACAAATAATAGGACTTTTTCTAAGAATCTGAGATATGTTTTATAAGCAATATAAATTGAGGATCATCCTGCATATATTCTTACATTCTAGATGTTTTAGAAATAAAATGAAAAAGCATAATATTAAATATTTGAGACCTTATTCTTATCATCATCATCATCATCATCATCACCATCATCAAAGGCTAACAACACATATTCTATGTCAGTGCTTTGCAAGGTGCTTTTGCTCCTATAAGAACGATGATGTTGGTAATGTAAGGTCCCCTTTCTTCATTATCGTGTAGGCACAGCAGTATGTGAGCATCTCACATGCATTAATTTAATCATCATTAATTGAAATTCTTGTGTCCTATCACAAAAGAGGTAATTCCAACCTTGCATCTATGGATAAGTGTTCAGGGGAGTGAAGGGACTGGCCTAAGGCTTGAGATTGACTGAATTGTCTATCAAGTATTCAGAACAATGTTTGCACTTATAGAAAAAGAAATCTTTATGCTGATCTTCAGAGTGGTCTTCTCATCCCGAGCCTGCCCATCTAAATGGAACTTCCACCTCAGCTCTTCATGGCAGCAGACAGAGCTCACTGGTGTTATATTCAATGGCTTCCAGCACTATGACATTGAGCAAGTTGTATAATCTCTATAACCTTCAATTCTTCACCTGCAGTATGGGAACAATGGTATCTATCTTATAATGTTACTGCAATAATTATTAAAATATAACCTATAGATGTTGTCTGAAAAAAGGTATGGAGATAGGACACATCCCTGACGCACACCCTTCCCAATTTTGAACCAGGCAGTATTGCCCTGCTTTGTTCTGACGACTGCCTCTTGGTCCAAGTATAGGTTTCGCATTAGCACGATTAAATGTTCTGGGATTCCCATTCTCCTCAGAGTCAGCCACAGTTTGTTATGATCCAAGCAGTCAAATGCCTTTCCATAATCAATGAAACACAGATAGACATTCTTCTGGTATTCCCTGCTTTCAGCTAAGATCCATCTA
>NW_006399842.1:4582490-4584944 GCF_000299155.1 Elephantulus edwardii | reverse complement strand
ATACTTTGGACATGTTGTAAGGAGAGACAGGTCTTTAGAGAGGGACATCATTCTGGGTAGAGGGACAGCGCAGGAGGGGAAGACCCTCTATGACGTGGATTGATTCAGTGGCTGGGGTAATCGGGATGGGTGTGTCGGAGGCAATGATATTGGCACAGGATAGTGCACGGTTTAGGGCTGTTGTACATAGAGTCGCTATGAGTCGCAAACGACTAGATGGAACCTAACAACAACAACAACATAGATGTTGTCAAGAATTCAATTTACTAGGATCCACAATCAAAACTCATGGTGACAGCAGTTAGAAAATCAAAGGACTTTTTCCAGTATCTTCAGCCCCTTGTCCTGTCTCCTGTCCTTGAAACATCCCTCCTATTTCTAACCGCTTGGCCACCACTTCGAGCAGAATCATCAAATATCATTCCAAACAGTGATGCTTGTATCCTAAGAAGTCTCAGATGAATCATTGAAGGTTATTTTTCTCCTTTCCCCTTAATTTATTGTTCTTTACTATCTTCTGATTTTCAAACTAAGTATTTTACATGGATTAGCCAGCTTAATCTTCACAGCAACCATGTCTTCTGTGGTCCTTATTTTATAAGGAAATAAATAATGTTGGACACCACACAGCTAAGGAGTGGCCAAGCCAAGACTCTAATTCAGACATATGCAGAATACCACACTCATGGAGTAGAGATGACACCTTTTGTGCATTGAGTTGTTTTATATCTATGTCTGATCTCCCTTCCAAAACCTCTTGAGGGGTGACCACAGGGGCTTTTTCTCTCAGTATTTGAAAATATGTTTTACACAATCAGAGGCACAACTAACATCATTTGTATGATTAAACACAAAGTATTCCATCTTTGAAATGCAGATGATAACAGCTGCCACATTTAAGGGCTGGGAGGTTTTTATGAGATGATACAGGTAGTGTAATTTCTGAAATCTGACAAACACCAAGTGTCTGGCGCTGTATAAAACACAAGTCTGCCCTCAAAGAGAGTAAGACATTTAGAAGGAAAAGTAAGATCCGATATACTCAATGTTGTCAAGTCAGCTCTGTATAACGATGATTCTATATAGCTTCTATAATCTTTACAGAAGCAGACTATTACAGCTTTCTCTTAACAGCAGCCATCAGAATCAAACTGTTCACCCTTATGTTAGCAGATGACCTCTTTAACTATTGTACCACCAGAGATCCTAAGACACAGGTAAAGGTGGCTTAAAATTAAATGGAGATTAGATAGCACTGATAATTGCACACTTCCATAAATATACTAGAAGTCATTAAATAGTTAATAATAGTAACAACGTTTTCCTCAGTGATATTGGATGCTAAAAAAAAGATAAAATTACTATCAGCAGTAAAGAATACAGCAGATACCCAGTACATGGAACTTTCCTTTACTGTAAAAGGGATAACGGTGTCTACACTATCTACTATAAACTTGAAGCAATTTAGTAAAACATTTATTGAGTGCTGACTCTGTACACATGTGCATGAAATGCCTCTGAGAAATGATCAGCCTTGGACACGTGTCAGAGTCCCATTACTGGCATTGCTACTGTTATTGTTATTATTGTCCTGAGTCGGGTGAATCAGTTCCAGAGTGCTGGGTCGACACAGCACAAAACAATCTGAGTTAGGGATTCTTGGCAGGCAGGCAGACAGAGCCACAGCCTTGCGATGAAGGCAGTGCCGCTCTAAATAGATAGCCAGGGGACATTTTTCCTATATTAAACTATTGATTTTTCATAAACTAAGAGCACAAAAGGCCAGAGAAAACAATTGAATCCCAGAGCAAGACGCCAAAAAAAATTAGACGGCGCTTTGTCCCTTGTTGGCCACTTTCATGAAGTGACTTCCTTTCAGAGAAAAGACAAAACTTCTTTATTTCTAGGAAATAAGCCGGAGGAAGAAAGGATGGGAAGTTGTGGTGGGAAAATCCTTAACAAAGTCACTATCAAAGAGTCACTTCCAACTCCTAATAAGCCTCCATTAGGTTTCCAGCCTGCAAATCTTTGTGGGAGAGAACAGTCCATCTCCCTGTTGGAGCAGCTGGTGGATTTGAACTGCAGATCTTTGAGTCTGCAGCCCAATACATGATGCAATATACCACTAGGGCTCATGGTGAAAGAAAGGAAGTGTGGACTGGAAGAAAGGAAGCTGACTTTCTGGCCTGATTCTATTCTTTTAGAGACCAGGAAATAAAACTCCGTGCTCTCTGGTTTGGACACACCATGGCTTTCTTTTGGAGACCGAGAAAAGGGAAGCATGAAGCCACAAGGGTAAAAGGTACAAGAGGAGACACAGCTTGTCCTTGAGGAAGATTGGCTGGATTTGTAATCTCGACTCCAATTGTGAGCACATGGAATGCTCTCATCAAGAAGTCTTATCCCTGTCCCTGAGGACTAAGGATGGTTCAACTTTCTTTTTTTTTTTTTTTT
>NW_006399842.1:4532257-4581225 GCF_000299155.1 Elephantulus edwardii | reverse complement strand
TTTTAAAAAAAAATAATTTTAATGAAAGTTTACAAAGACTTAGGGTCTCCAACCATTCATTGTTGCACTTTTTTCCCTGCCCACCCCTTCTCCCCCAATTCACTCTTCTCCTTGAAAAGTAAAAGAAAACCTTTTTCATTGTTATGCAATCCCTCCCCCCAAGACCACTCCACTGTTCAGCCTTCATTCTGGACTCCTGTCATGACAATAATGCCCAATCATGTAACCCTTTCAAACAGTTCTCTCCCTCATCTATTTCAATGGCATATACATCATTCCTCCCTTCATTCTCTGTCTTCCCTCAACTCCGATGTCATTCCTGTTTTGCAACAGTGTGGCCCTGTGCAATATTCGTCCTTTTGTGACTGAGATATTTCACTCAGCATAATGTCCTCTAGGGTTATCCACTTTGCATAATATTTCATCAGTTCTTTGTTTTTCAATGCTGCATAGTATTCCTTTGTGTGAATATACCAGACCTTCTCTAGCCATTAGTTTGTTGATGGGCACTTGGGTTGTTTCCAGCTCTCTGTTATTGCAAACAACTTCTGAAGAGAAGAGTAGCTATTTAACAAAAGTAAACCAAGAAAAGGATACAAAGCTAAATGCTGGGGCTCGAAAAGGTTGTACAGGTGAGCAGTGCTGAAGCACATTCACTTGAAGGTAACACTTCCTTCCCTCTGGAGCCATGCCCTTGAGTCGAAAAGGTGGGCATCATTTAGGAAAGATGTAATCCATTTCTCCTCAAGCTTGGCACATCCTCCTAAGTCATTATACTGAGATTTAAGTGGCGCTTACTGACCATAGACTGACATATGCATCTGAGCACAAAATCTTCACCTGGAGAAGTGGAGATTATGGTCTCCACTTTATGGTTTGAATGTAGTGGGGATGGAGGGCAGAGCCAGAGCAAGCCATTGCTCCAAGAACTTACTCTATAGCATTATTCAGGGAGAGAAAGGAGCACTCTTCAACTACCAAGGTATTTTCCTCCTTGGATTCCCATTTATTAGATTTGTTATGTGTCAAGCACTGTGATGAGCTTTACAGTCACTGCATCATTTACTACTCATGACTGTCCCATGATGGACATATTATATTACTCACATTTCAAAGATTATCACAAAGGCAATCATATTTTATGCCTCATAACTTGAGCTTATCTCTTTGGAAGCAGGACAAAAATGTTGCTGCCAGTGTCAATCCAACAGTTTTTC
Source organism: Elephantulus edwardii (assembly GCF_000299155.1). Classification (NCBI taxonomy): domain Eukaryota; kingdom Metazoa; phylum Chordata; class Mammalia; order Macroscelidea; family Macroscelididae; genus Elephantulus; species Elephantulus edwardii. Next base: position 4,580,008 of record NW_006399842.1, on the reverse strand, counting down.
CATATACCATTGTTCACGTAAGCCCTGGAAAAAGGATCATGAATTCGTCAACATTCATGGATCTAGGGTCACCTGTTACATAGTATCACAGTTTATTGCTTTTGTTTTTCAAAATCCAGGAGTGAATAGGTCAAGCTTTGCAAGAGATAATGTTGTGCAGGGAAATAAAACAAAACAAAACAAAAAACCAAAAAACACACAACAAAACCCAACACCACACTAGACAGATTTCATCTATCCAGCCTGGGACATTGTTTACACCTGTACCTGCTCTCTTTAACCAATGTCTTCGTCGTGTTCTTCCTTCTATCATGACAATCTAGTTAAATTTGTATTATGCTAACAACCACTGTTATACATCTAATCTCACATTGATAAATACCGAACTCAGTTCTCCTCTCCTCCAGAAGTCTCTAAGCACTATTACTCTTTTGACTGTTCCTCCTGAAATACTAGGATGTTCTCTCTTCCTGGGTTCATTTGTTTTTGTTTTTTTCAGTTTTGAGTACATTATCTGTGAACCACCTTTGAGAATGCATACTGACAACTATTTCAATAGTAATTCTTGGAAGTGCCGTTATACCTCTCTTAGTTTGAGTTACTTTAGATGCAGACCACAAACTAAGGTTTGGAGTGTCAGTAGCTTATTTATAAACCATATTTAAACCATAGGAGGGTGGTGACTCAAGAAAAAGGCAAGGAAGCAACTGTAAAGGATAAGTACCTGAGGGGTAAATGCCATGTAGATATTCTGGAAATTGGTTTAGAGTAAACTTCAGATTTATTCCGTCCAGGCTGCAAATGCAAACACATTGACTCCTACTAATCAATTTGGAAAGTAACACATTCATCCTTGTTGTCTATGTGGGGAAAGGAGGTTTCCATAATAAAACAAAATCAAACCCAGAAAGTTGCAAATCAGGCCCAAAGCACTGATGTGTGCAGAGTGAAAAGAAACAGTGAGATGTATACCACTTCTGCTGCAGGACTGTCTCTCTAACCCGTGTCTGTCAGATATGTGAGTTAATTAACAGAGTTGTTAAGTTCATGAAATGAGGATTCATCACACGTGTAATTTGTTAGTAGGTGAAACAGGATGTTGTTGTTGTTTTGTTATGTACCATTGAGTTGCTTGTGCCTCATAGTGACTGTATATACATCCCTGAACCCTGCTCTATCCTGAACCTACCTTATTGTCTCTGATACACCTACCTCCATTACCCCAGTCACTGTGTCAATCCAACTCATTCAAGGTCGTCCTCTCTTGCATTGTCCCTCCATCCTTCCAAGCACAATGTCCCTCTCCAAGGACTGGTCCCTCTTTGCAACATGTCCAAAGTATGTCAGATGAAGCTTCAGAGTACTTGCCTCCCAGGAGCAGCCTGATTTCACCCTCTCCAGGACAAACCTGTTTGTTTGTTTTCCTAGTAGTCCATGGCATAATCAATACTTTTCTCTAGCACCACAGCTCAAAGGCATCAATTCTCAATCTATCCTCCCTAGTCATTGTCCAGCTTTCTGATGCATAGCAAGTAATTGTGAAGACCATGGCCTGGACAAGGTGCACCTTAGTCTCCAGACTGAAACTGTTGTTTTTCAGTACTCTGGAGAGGTTCCTGACAGCAAACTTTCCCAGAAATTCGTCTTTTGATTTCCTGGCTTCTAGTACCAAGAGAGTTGATTGTGGAATCAAGTAAACTGAAGCTTCTCACAATGTTAATCTCCTCATCATCTATCATGATGCTGCCAATTGGCTCAGTGGTAAGAATTTTTGTTTTCTTGATGATGAACTTCAATCCATATTGGTGGCTACAGTCCTTGACCATCTGCATAAACTACCTCAGATTCTCCTCAGTTTTGGCCAGCAAAGTTGTGTCATCTGCATAAATAAGTTGTAAATGAGTCTTCCTCCAATCCTGATGCCACATTCCTCCTTGTAGAGCCCAGCCTCCCAGATGATCTGTTCCACATATAAATTGAAAACATATGGAGCTAGAACACATACCTGGTGCACACCCTTCCCAATTTTAAACTATGCAGTGTTTCCTTGTTCTGTGCTGATGACTGCCTCCTGGTCCAAGTATAGGTTTCACATAAGCACAATCAAGTGTTCTGGGATTCCCCTTCTTCTCAGAGTTAGCCACAATTCATTATGATCCACACAGATGCCTTTGCAAAATCAATGAGACAAAGAGAGACATTCCTCTGATACTTTTTGCTTTTAGCCAAGATCCATCTGACACTAGCTATAATAACCCTTGCACCATGGCCACTTTTCAATCCAGCCTGCACATCTGGCAGTTCTCTGTTGTTGTACTATTTCAGTGGTTTTTGGATAATTTTACAGCAGAATCATCCATGCAAGTGATATTAATGTTAAGCATCTATGAAACGTTGGCTGCCCAACTGAACAAAACCAAAACTCATACACACAAACTCCAAAACTAGTTGCTAGTTGTCTCTTAGGACTTAAAACATTTCACAGCTGTGAAACTGAAACCAGAAATATGCAAAGACTCCATCAGAGAAATGAGATAATAGTATAATGTAAGAGTTAATGTAAACTCAGGTCACAGAAAGCCTTATAACCAGCAGGTCCTTTTTATTCCCAGAGACCTTGCCTTACTCAGGATCATCCAGTTGGGTATGATTGTCTTCAGTGAAGATGAAGACACCAATGGGCATTGGCTAAATTAGCAGTCTCATCATTGTCCTTCTTCTAGAAAGAAGGCAGTTAAGGGGGTTCCTTTGGTTGTATGGTGAGGATGAAATATTTTTCCTTAGCCTTTCAAAAAATGATGACAATCCTAAGGACAGGAGGAGCTCTGGTGCCATCGTTTATATGGAGTTGTGCTGCTAAACCCAAAACCAAACCTCTCTATCAGTTTGAATCCACCATAGAAAGATGGGCTGCCTCCTTCCTTGCTTGGTACAGCTTTGGAAAGCCAATGGAAGGTCAGCTATGAGTCAGTTTTGACTCAATAACAATAACCCTGCAACAGCAAAGCATTTGTATTTTTGTGTTAATACTAAGGTCAAAGCCCTGGGTTCAAAACAAAAGTAAAAATGGCTTCATAGGAGAGTTTGAGAAAACTAATAAACCTCTCTGTACAGTAACTCATGGTTACTGTGAAGCTAAACAGTGTAACACTGATGTGCCAAATGCAAAAATGGTTAACCATGGTGGACAGTGTTTGGTAGAGCTCTCCAATTAAAACAAGCTTGGAAGCAGGAGTGGCTTCTACTTCTGAAAGAGCTTGCCTCTGGAAACACTATGAACCTGGAGAAAGGATGAAAGTTATACAAATGTTCAGGCCTTTCATTCATAGGGTTGCTATGAATCATCTATAACTCGACAGCACTTAACAACAACAACAACAATAAGCCTCTCTGGGTCTTAATTGTTTTACTTTTTCCCCTCTCCTATTACTTTCAAAAATGACTTATGTATAAATTACCATTCATTGAAATTTGCCTTTTTTATATATGTTGTTGTTTTTGTTATGTGTCATTGAGTTGACTACAACTCATAGTGACCCTATGAACAATAGCTCTGGACCCTGATCTATCCTGGGCCAACCTCACCATCTCTGACACACTTGACCCCAATGCCACAGTCACTGTGTCAATTCATCTACTCCGGGGTCCTCTTCTTCTTTGATGATTGATACTCTTCCAAAATGATACTCTTCTCTGAGGATTAGTCCCTCCAGGGAACATGCCCAAAGTATGTGAAGTAGAAATTAAAATATCTTGCCTCCAAGAAGTAACTTTTCACCTTCTCCAGGACAGATCTATTTGTTCTCTTCGCAGTCCATGATGTATTCAATACTCTTCTCCAGCACCACAAATCAAAGACATCAATTATTCGTCCGTTATCCTTAATAGTCACTGTACATAGCAAGCAATTGAGAAGACCATGGCCTGGATCGGGTGCACCTTATTCTCTAAGCTGATATCATTGCTTTTTAGCACTCCAGAGAGATCCTGGACAGCAGATTTTCCCAAAGCAATTTGCTTTTGATATCCTGATTTCTGGTTGATTGTGGATTCAAGTAAGATACAATTACTAACAACCTCAATCTATGTGTATCTATTATACTACTGTGGTGAGGAAACTTGTTTTCTTGACATTGAAACACAATCCAGATGGAAAGCTGCAACTTTTGACCCATAGCAAATGCTTCAAGTCCTCATCAGTTTCAATTAGCAAGTTTGTGTCACCTGCATAATGCAGGCCATTGATGAATCGTCCTCCAATCCTGATGCAACATTCTTCCTCATAAAGTCCAGTTCCCTAAATGACCTGCTCTGCATATAGATTGATAAGGTATGGAGAAACGATACATCCCTGATGCCCTCCTTTCCTGATATTGAACTATATAGTGTTCTCTTGCTCTGCTTGGACAACTTCCTGGTAAAGGTATAGATTTCACATGAACACAATCAGATGATCTGAGATTCCCATTCTTCTCAATGTTAGCCAGTTTGTTGTGATCCACACAGTCAAATGACTTTTCATAGTTGATAAAACACAAATAGACATCCTGCTGGTACTCTCTACATTCAGTCATGATACATCTGATACTGGCAATGATAGCCTTACTGGCACAGCCTGTTGTAAATTCCGTTTCTATTTCTGGCAGTTCCCTGTCAATGTACAGTTCTAGTCCTTTTTTATAATCTTCAGCAAGATCTGCTTGCCTGTGCTATTAGTGATATTCTTTGATAATTTCCACATTCTATTGGATCATCTTTTTAGGGAATGGGAATAAATATGGACTTCTTCCAGTCAATTGGCCACATAGCTGTCATTTCGTTTTCTTGGCACAACCTGTTGAGCACACAAAAGGCAGCATCTGTTTGTTGAAATATCTCAATTGCTATTCCATTAATTTCAGGGGCATTTTTTTCGGCCAATTCCTTCAGAGCAGCTTTAACTTCCTCCTTTATTATCATGCATTCTTGATGATATACTACTTCCTTAAGAGGTTCTATGTCAGCCAATTCTTTTGAGTACAGTATTTCTTCCATCTTCTTTTCATACTTCCTGTATCATTCAGTGTATTTCCCATAACAGCTTTAAGTACTGCAACTCACAGCTTGAATTTGTTCATCAGTTCCTTCTGCTTGACAAATGCCCAACAAATTCTTCCCTTTTGATTTTCTGACAACAGGTTCTATAATGATACTTTGCTTTGTCTTCACCAGCTGACCTTTGAAATTTTCTGTTCAACTCTTTAACTTTGTCATTCCTTCCATTTGTTTTGGCTTCAGTTTGATAAATTTTGATAAATACATAAAGTTCTATGAAGATATGTGCATATTTCTATCCATCACCATCAGACATTACTTCACGTTCTTCTAGATTCAGTATTCTCCTCAACCCTCAGCTCTAGGAAACCATTTACTGATTTCTGTTACCATAATTTTGCCTTTTCAGGATAGCACATGCTCATTCCTCTCACACTGACATGGTTAGATTCCATTTTATGTCAAATAAGGCTTACACAGATAGTTGAGCCATGCAGCAAATTCAGGCTTGGGGCCTTCCTGACTGCCTAATTCCTTGCTTATGATTTATCTGCTGCCCCTAGTATTTCCTAGGATATACTTGGCTACCCCCATCACATCTACCCCTCAACCACCGAGACCCAGGTAGCTGCGCTGGGATGACAGTCAAGTGCTGCCCACTCACTACTTGCTGCCTCCCAGTGCCCAACCCAGTGGGGACCCTGCTTGTCCCTTTGATGCCCCAACTTTATAGGACCACATTATCCTTTTTCCTTTTTTATCTTCAACTTCCCTTCTCCCCTCACTGGCGTCTTGAGTACTTTTGAGCCCTCCTCCAGCCTCCATGTCTACCTGAAACTCCTCTCACCCTGTCATCACCCTGCATCCTCTGTGGTCAGATCAAGGCATCCTGCGGCTATTCCCCTTTATATGCTCTGGTCATCAAAGATGTCTGTGGTAAATGGATCCAGGAGGCCTCTGGAGGGCGCCCTGGCCCAATTCCATCCCTACATGCTACTCAGACGATAGGAGCCCTGCATGGTAGTTTTTTCAAAGTTGTCTTAAATGAGAAATACATAATGAAATAGTCAATACATGAGGAGTCGGTGTAAAGTAGAATCACATAATAAATGACTTTCTGTGTCTGATTTCTTTCACATAGCAGAATGCTTTTGAGATTCATTCGTGTTGTTGTTGTACTAGTTTGTTCCTTTTTTATTGCTGAATAACCTTCCATTGTATGGGTGTGTAACAATTTGTTTATCCATTCACCAGTTGTTGGGCATTTGGGTTGCTGCCAGGATTTAGCAATTATAAGTAAAGCCGCTAAAAACATTCTCACACAGGTTTTTGTGAGGACATGTGTTTTCATTTCTCTTGGGTAAACATCTAGAAGTGGGATTGCTGGGTTGGATGGTAAGTGAATACTGATAAGAAACTGCCAAATAGTTTTCCAAAGTAGCTGTACCATTCCTACAATAAAATAAAGAGTTCCAAGTCTCCTCCTCTCCTACATTCTCCCCTACTAATATTTTCTAATTGCCTTTTTATTGTTGGGTTTGTTTTCTTCTTCTGTAAATGTGTTCCCCTGTTGTAACTGGTGTGCAGTGACATACATTATTGTATTTTTTGAATGACTAATGGCATTGAGGGAGTTCTAATGGCCTGGTGCCAAGAAGCTGCACTGCAAACCCAAAGGCACGTGGTTCGAATCCACCAGATGCTCCTCAGAAGAACGATGGACAATCTTTTTCCCAAGCAATTACTGCCCCTGAAACCTGCCAACAGGTCAGCTATGGGTCAGTTCTGACTCTACAGAACACAGAAATAATGACGTTGAATATATTTTCATATGTTCATTTGTTATCATAGCTCTTCTTTGAGAATTTATTCCTTTTGCCCATTTCATAAAAAGGTTTATTTTCTTATTAATGAGCTGTGAAATTTTTTATCTTTTAGATATAAGACTTTTATCAGATCTTTGTTTCCCCACTGTTATACCCTGTCTGTGGCCTATCTTTTTTTTAAAGAGCAGTTTACATGAGATTTAACTTTTGGGTTTTGTGCTGTTTTTTTTTTTCTTTTGACAATTTTGCTTTGCGTGTCCTAAGTATCTACTCTTACCTAAAATTCTATAAATTTTTCTACTCAGCTTACCCAGTGTGCTACTTTCCACAGAGGTAAGTCCTCATAGTGGAATGCTTATAGTTTGAAGAGAAGTAAGTGAGGCTGTAAAACTCAGACATGAATTAAAAGACCCCTTGACTAATGGTTCTAACATCCTGTTCTCAGATAGCATTATTAGTTGGTAAGGTAATATTTTGATAGCCTGTGTCAAATTCAGCGGGCTCCAGAGCCAGACTTAGAATAGATGGATAAAATGTATCGGATTCCTTCAACCACCAGCACTGAATGGAATTGTGAATTGCTGGAAAAGCTAAACAAAATTTAGTCTGACAGAAGCACAGAATAAGGAGCAGGTAGTGAAAAATGCTAGTGAGGGGTTTAGCAAGATCCAGTCCAGAAAAGTTTTGTAGACAACATTACACAGTTTGGCCTTTATCTTAAAGCCATTATAGAGCCAATGAAGGTCTTTGAACAAAACTTGAATAGAAAATAATCTAATTTCTATTTTAGAAAGATGACTGGTGCAGAGTAAAGAATGAATTAAAGAGGAATAAGATAAGAGGAAAGGAGAGCAGTTAGAAGCAGTTGGAATTATCCTTGTAAGAGTTGGGATGGCTAAGATTAGGGCAACGTTAACAAGTGTAAAGGAAAAGTGCATTCATTATCTTTAAGTCCTCTTATTGTTTGGAAATTCTCTGAGTGCTTCATAAATTCTATGTCCTTAGCAAAACAAGAAAGACTCTAATTGCTACTATTATTGTTAAACTATCCTGGATCCGGCTTTCTTCCATGTATTTACCACAGCAGCTAATTATACTCCAAAGTCACAGTGCCAGATGGATAATATAATAATACTGGTATTTATGCACTGCCTACTTCCTAAAGGGAGGAACACAACTAAACAGTCAACAAACCTCCCACTTCTACTCCTATGTGAGCCCTGTGGGACAGAAAGACAGTTCCTCAGAGTCGATGAACTCCAAGTTGAGCCAGAGTCCGCAGAACCCAGAATCTATTTGAATTTTCAGCACTTACTGAGAACTTAGTATGTGACAAGCATTTTTCACTTGTTCATACATTTAATTCTCACAGTAACTCCATTAATTTCTATATAATTGTAAGTTTAAAGGGCAAGAAAACAAAAAAGCAGTGGCTAAGTGACTTCTGCAAGGCCAGTTGGTAAATGGACACTGGGCGGGGATTTGAATCCCATAGTATTTCAAGACCGCTTCCGTTTATTCCTGTCAATCAGAATGGGAGTTCCGGCGTTACAGCCTATAGGGAGCTGTGCTGTTAACACAAAAGTTAGACTGCACCAAAGACTCTTTGGGAGAAACATGGGCAATCCGCTTCCTTGCAATTTACAGCCTCATAAACACAGTGGAGGATCAGCTATTAGTTACTTTTAAAAATTTGATGGCAGTGGTTTTGAGTCCAAGTTTTGGACATTAGAAAAGCCATGCTTCCCATCCAAATGCCACATTCACATAAAGTAAAATAATAAATTTCAGAGACATAGAGCAGGAATAACTTAAAAGAATTAGCATTCTTAATGTATTTTGGTGTTGGAACTTTTTAAAAAGCCTTTATTAGAACTACTCTCCTTAGGGAAATACTGCTATTTTTGAGCAAAGAAAGAAAATGTATGAGTTCAAAGAAGGGGGATTTTGTCTGAAAGCTACCAAGAATAAACTCGTGAAATGTTAAGAAAAACAATTAAGAAAAGAAATGATTTGGGGCTAGGAATTCTATTTCTTCCATGATTTATATAATAATCTGGTTTTAACTAAAAAGAAAATGGTATCTATTAGCATCAGTAACTGTTAAGTGGATGAGTTGTTATGGATTATAGATTTTTCTTCAGATATGAGAAGGAACCATTCATAATTCTTTTTCCCCACAAAATGTACAAAATATAACAGTGCATAATTTCAAAGGTTCTAAAGACCTTTTCATTATATACATCTATAAAATCTACCTTAAAACTCTGGATTATGTAGTAGTATGAAAATACATCCAGGGAAGAGTCTGCTTGTTGAAACCTGTCAATCGGTATGCCATCAATTCCTGGGGCCCTGTTTTTTTGCCAATTCTTTCAGAGCAGCTTAAACTTCTTCCTTCATCACCACATGCACTTGCTCATATATTGCTTCATGAAATACTTCTGTGTCTGCAAATTCCTTTGGACACAATGACTGTGTATACTCTTTGCATCTTCTTTTAATGCTTCCTGGATCATTTAATATTCTGCCCATAACATCCTTAAGTATTGCAACTCGAGGCTTGAATTTGTTCTTCAGTTTCTTCAGCTTAAGAAATGCTGAGTGAGTTCAGCCCTTTTGAATTTCTGACTCCAGCTGCTTGCACATTTCATTGTAATATTTTACTTTGTCTTGGTGCACTGCCCTTTGGATTCTTCTGCTCAACTCCTAAATATCTTTATTTCTTCCCTTTGTTTTGGCTTCTTGGTGCTGTACTGCAATATTCAGTTTCTTCTGACATCCATCTTGTCTTTTCTTCCTCCTCTTCGTAATGACCTTTTGCATTCTTCCTGGATGATATTTTTGATATCTTCCCATAGTTCATCTGGCCTTCGCTCATTAGTGTTCAAGGCCTCAAACCTGTTCCTGAGATGGTTTTGAAATGCATATGGGATAGCTTCAAGGTCAAATTTTGGTTTTCATGGACTTGATTTAATTTTCCTCAGCTTCAGCTTGAACTTACCTATGAGTAGCTGGTGGTCTGTTCCACAGTCAGCACTTGGTCTAGTGCTCACAGCTGATATTTAGCTTCTCCAGCAATTCTTTCCACAGATGTAATCGATCTGATGCCTATGCATACCATCAGGTGAAACCCATGAGTATAGCATGCATTTATGTTTCTTATTAAATGTATTTGCAATGAATAAATTGTTGATTGTGCAAAATTCTGTCATTGTGTCTCCAGCTTCATTTCTGTCACTCATCAACAATCTTTGTTATGCAGATGACACAACCCTGCTTGCTGAAACTGAGGAAGACCTGAAGCACTTTCTGAAGAAGGTCAAAGACTGCAGCCTTCAATATGGATTGAAGCTCAATATCAAGAAAACAAAAACTCTCACCACTGGGACAATTGGCAGCATCATTATAGATTGTGAAGAGATTGAGATTGTTAAGAACTTTAGTTTGCTTGGTTCTACAATCAATACTCTTGGTACCAGCAGCCAAGAAATTAAAAGATGAATTGCATTGGTAAAGTCTGATGTCAGAGACCTCTCCAAAGTACTGAAGAGCAATAATGTCAGTCTGGGGACTAAAGTGCACCTGATACAGGCCATGGTCTTTGCAATTACTTGCTATGAATCAGAGAGCTAGACAATGTCTAGAAATTGTTGAAGGAGAATGGATGCATTTGAGCTGTGGTTCTGGAGAAGAGTATTGAATATACCATAGACTGCTAAGAGAATAAACAAGTTCATCCTGAAGAGGGTGAAGCCAGGCTGCTCCTTAGAGGCAAGGATTCTGAAGCTTCAGCTGACATACTTTGGGCATGTTTCAAGGAGGGACCAGTCTTTGGAAAGGGACGTCATGCTTCGGAAGGTTGAGGGACAGTGCAAGAGAGAAGACCCTAGATGAGATGGATTGATTCAGTGACTGGAATAATGGGCATAGGTGTATCAGATACAATAAGATTGGCACAGGACAGAGCCGAATTTAAGGCTGTTGTACATAGGGTAGCTATGAGTCATAGGGACTCGGTGGCACATAACAACAACAATGCAAATAATATATTAATATTACATTTTAATTTATATTTTAGTAGCAAGGTGATAGAAATGAAAAGTTGCTGAAACAGAAATCAGAAGATTAGGGCCCCATTTAGTTCTGCCAGTTACCCAATGAATCACAACAATACAAATACATTTTTTTTCAATTATTTTCAGGTAAAGTAAAAGATGACTGATTTAAATTGCTAGAGGGTTTCCATGTTTCTCATTTTATTCCTAGAATTGGATGGTTAACCTAGGTATGTATCTTCTGGAACTATGACCAAAATTCAAAAAAGTAAATAGAAACACATGAGACTTCTTAAGGCTGGTACAAGGGCTGGTATGCTGACCTTTCTGTCATTACATGGGCCAAAATAAGTGTCATCAAAGGGTCAAAAAATACATTGTGTTAGTTTTCAATGTAACACATTATAACAAAGAGCAGCTTACAACAATACATATTTCCTATCTCACAGTTGTAAACTCAGTTTATTAGCTCACAGAAGTCAAGTGGCTGAGCATGACTAGCTGTGTTCTTTGTCAGGCTGTGATTAAGGTTTGACCAAGGTGCGGTCTTCATCTGGAGATCAGATTTCTTCTTACAAGTTGTCAAATTGGAACTCACCGAAAGATGAAGCTCCAGTAAGTTTTCAGAGGCTGTAAATGGCACAGGGGGCAAGTCCTCATTGTTAGACACTGTCAAGTCATAGCAGCCTTGTGAATAACAGATTGGAACGGTGACCTATCCTATATCATCACTGAGAAGCCAAAACAAAGGGAGGAGATTCTGAAATGAAAATGCTGAACAGAAGATTTGCAAAGGGCTGCTCAAGAAGACAAAGTTATAATGGAAATTTCAGAGCCCAGGAATGGGAGAATAAAAAAGTAAGAACATGCTTGACATTTCTCAAACTGGAAGAACTGAAAAACAAATTCAATCAAGCCTCAAGGTGCAATACTGACAGATGCTGTGGGCAAAATCTTGAGTGATTCGGGAAGCATTAAAAGATGGAGGGATTACACAGAAAGAATCACTGAGCCAAAAAGAAGACACTGAACTACTTCAGGAAGTACCATGTGATAAGAGCCAATGGCTAAAAAGAAAGAAGTTCAAGCTACATTGAAGGCATTGGAAAAAATATAAGACCCCAGGAACTTAAGAATACCAATGAACATGATTCAGCTGACAGATGCAGCCCTGGACATGTTCATCAGTCAATGCCATAAAATGTAGAGGACAGCTGCCTGATCAACTGACTGGATAGCATCCATACTTATTTCAGTTCCCAAGAAAGGAGACCCAGCAGAACATGGAAATTATTTAATAACATCACTAATAATGCATGCAAGCAATGGCTTTAACAGCTCATCGACAGAGGACTGCCAGTTCAAGCTGGGTTTATAAAAGGCCTTGGCTCCAGTGATATCATTGCTAATGTCTGATGGATGCTGGTAGAAAACAGAGAATACCAGAAGAATGTCTTTTTGTGTTTTATTGACTATTTAAAGGCATTTGACTATATGGATTATAACAAATTATGGATAACATTTAAAAAAATGGTAATCACAGAATATTTAATTGTACTTATGAGAAACCTATACATAGACCAAGAGGCTGTTGTGTGAACAGAGAAAGGGAACAGTATGTGGTTTTAGTAAGATATGTTTCAGGATTGTATCCTTTTCCATACCTATTCAATCATTTGTTATGCATTTGAGAGTTGGGTAATGAGTAGGATGACATGAAAAATTGATATCTTTGAGTTGTGGTATATTGGAAAAGAAGATTGAGTTTAAAATGGACTGCCAAATGAACAAACAGATATGTCTTGGAGAAAATGCAACCAGAGTGCTCCTTGGAGACAGAGAACAAAACTCACGTACTTTGAGAATGTTAGGAGTGGCTATTCCTTGGAAATGGAGATCATAGTTGAAAAGTTGAGGGTCAGATAAAGAGAGGACAAACAACCAGATGAATTGACACAGTAACTCCTGCAATGCATTCAAGTAAGCTCTTGCTGCAGAAAGTAAAGAACTATAGTGTTCAATATGGATCGAAGCTCAACATCAAGAAGACAAAGATCCTCACCACTGGGCCAATTGGCAGCACCATGATAGATGGAGAAGAGATTTAAGTTGTTAATAATTACAGCTTGCTTAGCTTTACAATCAACACTCTTAGCACCAGCAGTGAGGAAATCAAAAGAACGAATTGCACTGGGAAAATCTGCTGTCAGGGACCTCTTCAGAGTACTGAGAAACGATGGTGTCAGTCTAGAGACTAAGGTGTGTCTGATTCAGGTCATGGTCTTTATAATTCCTTGCTATACATCAGAGAGCTGGGTAATGATTAAGAATGACAGAAGAAGAATTGATGCCTTTGAGCTGTGGTTCTAGAGAAGAGTCTTGAATATAACATGGACTACCAAGAAAACAAATTTGTCTTGGAGAGGGTGAAACCAAGCCTCTCCTTGGAGCTAGGATTTGAAGCTCCCTTTCACATACTTTGGGCATGTGGCCAGGAGGGACTGGTGCTTGGAGAAGGACATCATGCTCAAAAGGGTGGAGAGACAGCACAGGAGAGGAAGACTCCAGATGAGATTGATTGATGCAGTAACTGGGGTAATGAAAGTAAGTGTGTCGGGCCAGTGAGACTGGCTCAGAATAGGGCAGGCTTCAGAGCTGTTGTACATATGGTCACACTGTGAGTTGCAGGTGATTCGACAGCACATACTAACATCAATGGCAGAAATCTGAGGATGGTGTAGGATAGGACAGTATTCAGAGAGTGACTATGAATTGTACTTAACTTGATGACACTTAACAACAACATACCATCATGTTGTTGTTGTTGCTGTTGTTATATGCTGTTGAGTCACTTTTGACTCATAGTGACTCTATGTACAACAGCTCTGAACCCTAGTTTATCCTGTGCCAATCTTATAGTCTCTGACACACCTACCCCCGTTAGCCCAGTCACAAAATCAATCTCATTAGGGTCTCCCTCTCTTGTGCTGTTCCTCCACCCTCCCAAGCATCATGTCCCTCTCCAAAGACTGGTCTCTCTTTGCAATATGTCAAAAGTTTGTCAAACAAAGCCTCAGAATCCTTGTCTCCAAGGAGCAGCCTGATTTCACCCTCTCCAGGAAGAACCTGTTTGTTCTCTTAGCGGTCCATGGCATACTCTTCTCCAGCACCACAACTCAAAGCCATCAATTCTCCTTCTATCATCCCTAGTCATTGTCCAGATTTCCGATGCATAGCATGTAATTGTGAAGACCATGGCCTGGATCAGGTGCACCTTAGTCTCTAGACTGATATCATTGCTCTTCAGTACTCTAGAGAGGTCCCTGGCAGCAGACTTTCCCAATGCAATTCTTTTTATTTCCTGGCTGCTGGTACCAAGAGGGTTGGTTGTGGAGCCAAGTAAACTAAAGCTATTAATCTCAGTTTCCTCACCATCTATTATGATGTTGCCAATCAGCACTGGTGTAAGAATCTATGTTATCTTGATATTGAGCCTCTATCTATATTGAAGGTTGCAGTCTTTGACCTTCTGCAGCAAGTGCTTCGAGTCCTCCTCAGCAAGCAAGGTTGTGTCATCTGTATAACATAAGTTGTTGATAAGTCTTCCTCCAATCCTGATGCCACATTCCTCCTCATAGAGCTCAGCCTTCCGGATCACCTGTCATATATATATATAGAATGAAAAGGTATGGAGATATGACACATCCGTGGCATACATCCTTCCTGATTTTGAACCATGCCATCATAGAGCTTCAATACTGATTGTATCTCAAAATTGTTGTTATTTGTATGACTAAGTCAGAACAGACCCATGACTGACCCTCTTGCAGGCTTTTAGAGGCAATTAATTGCATGGGAGGAGTTTGCCCATCTTTCTTCCATGGAGCAGCTGGTAGATTTGAACGTGTGACTTTGGTATTGCAGCACAGCTTCTTGCCACCATCGGGCTAATAGGAAGCCTCATCATAGATGGAGTAAGGATTGAAGTTGTCAACAATTTCCTCTTACTTGGGTCCACAATCAATATCCTAGGCACCGACAGTAAGGAACTCAAAAGACAAGTTTCATTGGGAAAATCTGCAGTCAAGGAGCTCTCTATAGTTTTAAAGAGCTATCATGTCAGTCTGTTATTATTGGAAGATGCCATTGAGTTGAGTACAACTCATAGAAACCCTATGAACTACAGATCTGTCCTATCCTGTGCCGTCTTCACACTTCCTGAAACCGAAGATAACATTGTGGCGATCACTGTATCAGTTCACCTTGTTGAAGATCTTCCTCTCCTTTGCAGACCCTGTACTCTTCCCAGCATCATGTCCTTCTCCAAGGAATAGCCCCTCCTAGCAACATGCCCAAAGTTTCTGAGGTGAAGCCTCATCATTCTTGTCTCCAAAAATCACTCTGGCTGCACCCCTCTCCAAGACATATTTGTTTGTTCTTTTGCCTGACCATACGCTCTCCAGTGTTCTTCTTCATCACCATATGCCAAAGGCATCAATCCTTCTTCTATTATCCTTATTCACTGTCAAGCTCTTAGATGCATAGCAAGTGATTAGAAAGACCATGGTATGAATCAGATGTACCTTACTCCTCAAACTGACATCATTACTCCTCAGTGATTTGGTGAGTTCCCTAACTACAGACTCCCAGTACAATGTGTCTCCTTATTTCCTAATTGCATGATAGATGGAGAAAAAGATTAGGAAGTGCCTAATCCAAGACATGGTCTTTTCACTAGCTTGCTATGTATCAGAGAACTGGACAATGACTAAGGATGACAGGAGAAGAAACAGTGCCTTTGAGTTGTGGTACTGGAGTATTGTCTATCTCATGGATTGACAAGAGAATATACAGGCCTGTAGTGGAGAAAGTGAAACTAGGGTGCTCCTTGAAGGCAAGGATGGTGAAATTCCAGGTCATATACTTTGGGCATGTTGTCAGTAGGCATCGGCCTTTAGAGAAGAACATCATTCTTCAAAGGGTGGAGGGTCAGCTCAAGATGACATGTTACATAACAGAATATAATCTTGCATCTTTACCATATTCTATTAGCTATGGGAAACAATATCTCAGGTCTCATTTACACTGAAGGGGTGAGGATTTTCAAAGTAGGAAACACTGGAAAGTGGATCTTGAAGGCCATTTTGTTGTCCATCTAACATTTGCCTTTTAGTTTAAGAAATTGAAAGAATATCTTGCAAAGAGAATGAGTTAAAACATAAATGATGAAAGATTTAGGTCAACAATTAATCTATGAATCTACCATCACATTATACATAGCAACAGGGAGCACCAGAGACCAACATTAGAAAAGAGACTCAGAAAGAAGACCTCTATGCAGAGGCTGAGATCTATACAAATAAAGGAACCAGTAGTAATAGTAAAAAATAAATAAATTTTTTAAAAAATCCCCAAACCAAAATAGTTTGGAATTTCTAGAGTTTGGAAACTGTGGAAACTCGTGAAGGGATTGAGAGCAGGAAATTGACTTTAAAATGCACCATTGCTCAGTCTATTCTCAGATGACAGCCCAGCCACTAGGTCTTTCCTAATCTTCCAATTAAATTGACTGCTGAAATTGCCAGGCCAAAAACCCGTCTTCCAGGCAAAAGGGACCAAGTAGCTAATGAGGTGAGGAGGAGATCATGAGAGGGACGTGCCAGGAGTTTGTGCCCAGTGGGACAATTCTCTGTCTGTGATGCACAGGGAGGCAGGGGAGAGAAAGTGTAAAAGGTAAAGAGTCTAAGGGATTCTTGCATAGAGACCAAGGGCTAGAGATCACGGCAGGCCATGGCTACCGAGGGAGAGACTGCCCACCCTGTGGTGGGTGCCATGGTGGAAGGCTGAGGCAGCAGGTTAATTGACTGAAGTGGATTGAGTCTAGTAGTTGCTACACTGAAGAGCAATGGTTTTTTTTTGTTTGTTTCCTTTCTCTTACATCTAGAGAAGTTGGGCCAAAATGATCCTTTGTGTGCTATGTAAGAGCTCTGAACCTCCAATTTCAATCTGTGAAATGGGAGAGCAATACTTGTGTCTTAGGTTCAGACAGGTAACAACAGAATGTGTCAGAAATTATGTGAGACATAAAGGGTTGCTATTTTTATATGTCTATTAAATATCTTCCATGCTCAGCTACACTGCCTTTTAAAACACTATTAAGGGTTAAAAAAAAAGGATCAAATATGCTTTGATTTGTGGCCTCTGGTAGACAGTTCCAAAAGTTCTTCTCAGCTCTAAGTAAATCCCTTAGCACAGCACTTGGCACACTGTAGGATTTCAATAAAATGCTTTCTATTATTATTATCAATTATATTATTTTATGATTTTCAAGATGTTAGATGAAAATACACTTGGAGAACTAGTACATTAAAATGTCATCAGTCACAAATTACATGGTCAATTTCATGAACTCTCATCAAGACTCTTAGGGAGATAAAAGACACTACTTTGAACAGTGTCTTTTAAAATAAATAACTGAAGACTACCTGAATTTAAGCCCAGTCCGCTTCTGAAATAACACGCATCCGACCCTATGTACAGAAGAGCACACTTAGAACAGACAAGCAGATATGTCACCTGAGGTGATGTCAACAACATATGATAACAACAACAGGCTAATGGCTAATAACAACAATTAGTTGCTAGCTATAGAACTGTAAAAATATCCCAAGGGCACTGCTAATGGCTTTTATTCTCTTCACAAAGGTCCTAAGAATAAAGCAAATATCCAGAAGATGTTCCAATCCCCAAGGCACATAGTTTGAATCCATCAGATGCTCCACAGGAGAAGGATGGGAACTCAATCTCCTCCCAAGGCTCTGAAAACCCACTGGAAGGTCAGCAATGGGTTTGTTCTGACTCCACAACACAACAACAACACAACCCCATCTATTTCAGAGTAGAACTTTAGTTCATAGGCTTTTCAGAGCTGTGACGTCTTGGACGTAGAACAGCGAATCTCTATTCTGGAACACTTTGAGGTTGGTTGAAATGTCTACACTTAAGTTAGTGCTCAAGGTCTTCGCTGATTGTACCACCCAGAACTCCATTGACAGAAGGCAAGAGAGACATGGTTTTCACTTAACCAGAAGAGAAACTGAAGTTGAGATATGTTGAGAGACTTTCTCATGATCCCAAACTAAGTTTAGGAATAAGATAACATCCAAGTCATGTCTTTCAATATAACTCTCAGTGTCACATCCACAGAAGTAGCAGTCCCAACTTGGCTAATTCTCGATTAGGTAAAATTTCTTGGCAAATATTCATGTCCAGACCCCATTCCAAATGCTTATTAATCAATAGGATTGAAGTGTGGCTTTAGGAGTACCCAAAGTGACCTTGATGGAGGACCTATGATATTAGATTCCAAACTGAGAATGCAAGGGCTTGTTCTCCTCTGCACAGCATCTGGTTCAGCCATTAAATGAGTAAACAAATAAAGGAATGAATAATGGCATTGCCTTTGAAGTCTCCAAGCAATCAGAAATGAATAAAGAAGTCTGAAATCTTAAGAGTATGCAAAAATTGAAAAACCATTTTTAAAATGTCAAATCTAAATTCAACATTAATATGTGCCGCTACAATGCTACAGAGACTTTGCAACAAATTGGGAGTATAAGATAGATACAATGGACTTCTCTTGTCAAGATGCTCCTAGTCTGGTAGCCTTAATGGGGAGATATTGTAGCCACACCAACAATGAGAGTAGCAGACAAGTAACACTAGTAATGATGACTGATCTTCCAAGTGCCAGTGAATTACACACACGATCTTTCAGGGCCATGAAGGAGAGATGGTAAAGCTAAGAGTTTCCAAAGGAAAGAGGAACAGCGTTCCTCTGTTCTCCTGTGTAAATAGGTGCTTCCTGTCTACAAGCCAATGACTATTTTCACGTGAGTGAGGCTTTTCTCAGAGTAGTTTGCAAACTGTGAAATAGCAAGTACAGTGGAAATGCTTGCTTCCAGACGGAGAAACTGAGGCAAGAAATTAACAATAAGCCTAGTCTTTCAAATGCTGCAATCCGAAAGGAAGGGAGCTGGTTACATCTGTGATTCTTCAGGCCTCCACCAGAAAAAAAAAATCCTCTGACAACACATTCTTTCTCCATTTCTTGGACTTTCTGTAGATCATTAAAAGTCAGCAAAAACTTTTCTCCATCCTCAGCAATGACTGTAAGAGTGAACTCCTACTTTGTTACAATAGCTCCCTAAATGCAGTACATATTCCCTTTCTTCTTGCTTTCATAATTCTCTGTTTTGCTGACTGGGGAGACTGATGAAGCACAAACTGGACACGGCAAATACCTGAGCCCTAGAAGATGAAAACAAGGCATATTACCTGACCTGGCCCTCCCTGATCCCTGCTTATTGAACTACTCTTCTTTCCTGTACACATTTAGAATTCCTGACTGCCAATGCTGGGCTGATTCTAACAAACCTCACGTCTTGGTGGTAAACATTGTACGTAAGAACACTGCAAAATGAAGACCATTGTTTAAACTTACGGATGGGCAGCAAATGATAATAATCTTATTTATTTCCTCAAAGCATGAGAAAGAGAAAGATCTGGCAAAATATATCTTGTGCCTAATATATTCATAAGCACATCAGCCAGGCTGTTTCTCATGCAACAATCTCCATCATGCCAAAGTCAATGGTCGGTTCTCAAGGCTCATCTTACTAAAACTCTCTAAAGAATTTCATCAGTTGTTTACTCTTTACCTTTTAAAGCATTTTCCTTTCATGGCTTCTAGGATCTATAGTTTTCTAGTATTTCCTTCTAGTCCTAGTTTCTGACTCTTCTTCTCTGGTCTGCCCCTCACCACACCCATGCCCCCCAAGCAACAAACAAAAAGAAAGAACAAAGTAACCAAATAAATCCATGGCTATAGAGGTGATTGACTCATGAAGAACTCCAGGTGTTCCACAGTAGAAGTGCTCCATAGAGGTGACGGTTATCTTACAGAGCAGATTTCGAAGTCTTTCTTTTATAGCACTCTGTGTAGGTTTGAACCATCAACTTCATGTTAGTAGTTGAGCACAAACTGTTTTCACCTCCAGGAGTTCTCTCTTGTTTTTGTTAGGAGCCATTGAGTCAAGCATGACTTGAGTGATCCTGTGAACAGCAGATCTGACACCCTGCCCTCTCTTGTGTCGTCCTCATTCTCTCGGACACATTCGAGCCCATTGCTGAAGTCACTGTATCAGTTCATCTCCTTGGAGGTCTTTCTCACCTTCGTTGACCCTCCCTCTTTCCAATCATGATTGCTTTCCAGCCTTCCCTTGCAGCATGTCCAAAGTATGAAAGACAAAGCTTCCTCACCATTGTCGTCAATGAGCATTCTGGCTGCATTTTCTCCAAGACATATCTTTTTTTTTAAATATTGTTATTAGGTTTCATTACATCAAGTACAACACATAGTGACCCTATGTCACTGAACAACAGACCAGAATCTGGTCCTATCCTGTGCCAAAATGATCACCATCAATACATTTGATCCATGGCTGTTGTCACAGTGTCAATCTACCTTGTTTGGGTCTTTCTCTCTTTCTAATCTTCCGCCTTTCCAAAAATGATATCCTGTTCCAAGTAATAGCCACTTTTAACAATATATCTAAAGTGAGTGGGGCGAAACTTCAGCATCCTTGCTTCCAAGAAGCACTCTGATCATACTCGTTTCCAAGATGTTGTGTTTCCCACCTTCAAACCTGCCACTCCCAACTTTGATCCATATCGCCTTCTCTCTGTTGCTGATGTACACACCTTGAATTTGCACTTTTCACATCTTACACCTAATCCAGCAGGAAATCCTTGTGAACGTACCTTTTAAATCTGTGCCTCCATATGTGTGTTATGTTCCTGTGTTACCTGGACAAGCAAAGAATCTCCCTATCAGTCACCCTGCCTTTACTCTTGGACCTTTGTTAAGACTTCTTCACACAGCACGCTATATGATCATTTATTAAACCTAATGCTATTCCCCTGATGGAAACCAATAGTTTTTCCTAACATGAAAATACTTTATCATGATCTACAAAGTCTCAGGTTATATTTCTCTGTGTTCTAGTTTTAATCAATATATAGTACTCTTCATACTTTACTTTCTAGAGTTGCTGGTCACCTGACAATTTTCTATTACTAGGTAACCCATTTGTTAATGGTGATGTAGTCCCAAGGAAGTTGCACTGTTAGTCCAAAGGTTATATCTCTTTAGTGGAAACTCTGAGTAAAATCTTCAAGGGAGAAAGATGATCAATCCCCTACCATGTAATCTACAGCCTTCCTGCTAAAGGGTTAGCTAAAAGTCACTTCTAACTCATGAATGAGTGAGTGGTATAACGAATGATCCCTCAAGTCAGTATCTTGAAAATAAATATTTATCCACAATTTCTGTCGGTCAAAAGCTTGGGATAAATTTAAATGAGCTGTTTTGCCTCAGCATGTGGTTATAGTCATGATGTCTACTGGGTCGCAGTCTTCTGAAGGGTCAGTTGGAGCTGGGACTTTATAAGGTGGTTCACTCACATGGATGTTGGTGCTGGTTTTTGACAAAAAGCCTCAGCTTTCCATACAGGCCTCTTTAAAAGGCTCTTATGTGTCCTCATAACATGGAAATGGAATGATTCCAGAAGGAGTTATCTAAGAGAAGAAATCGTACAGTGCCTTTTATAACTTACCCTTGGCATTTACAGCATCACCTCTCCCACACTCTCTTGAGTCTACAGACCAGCTTTGCGTCAATGTGGGAGGGGAAGGCCTAGAGCCGAAAGAGTAAGAACTAGGATCACTGGTGACCACTGAAGCCTGACTATCATACCATCTTGCTGTTGGACAAATCCACAGAGTTTATCTTTATCTTGTCACTTATGCCTTCTGAATAGAAAGGTTTTCCCTAAACCTCTAAAAGATTTATTCCTTCATTTAAATAAAAGTTACTCCTCAATGTTACGTCTTCAAACAAAACTTTCCTGACCAGCTTTTTTTTTTTTGTATGATTTCATTTTTTTTGTTTTATTATTTGTTTATCTGAGTGTACGTTTATTGTTTTGTCATGCAATCATCCAGGCATTTTTTTAAAATCATTTATTACAATTGATTAATATCACTAATTACAATGTCTAATCAACCCCTTATTGTGCCTTTCATGTCACTCAACTTATTTATTCTTACTCATCTCTTTTTTTCTCTTCTCATCCCTGCGAAACCTCCAAGATTGAGTCTGTGTGTAAATTCTTAAAATTATTTTTTTTTTTTTTTTTAATTTAGTTTGTTTATTTTTCACTTCAATGAACATCTACAGAGATTTTGGAATTCCATTCATTCATTGTTGCACCCTTCTCCCCGCACAAACCCCCCCCCCCCATTTGCTCCTCTCCTTGAAAAGCAAAAGAAAAACTCCCTCATTGGTACACAATCCCCCCGAACCTCCCCAAACCCCACCCCCTACCCCCAAAGGTAAACCCTGGCCATCTTATATAAAAGATCTTCCCCCATCACTATCTCAATACCTTATTTATAATGTTTATTATTCAGCTCTTTAATGGTAGGATTTTCACTGATTTTATTAATTGTTACATTTCAAGTGTATAGGAAAATATCTAGCACAAAGTGGAGAAATAGTAAATATATTTTTTTAATTAATTATACTCAAAGTGCTGAAGAAGTAAGAATCCTTGTTGGTAGTTGCCCTTGTATCAACTCACGACAACCCCGTGTGTTCAGATTAAACTGCTCTATAATGTGGTAGAAGTAGATCAACCAACATTAACTACTAAGGTGCCTCTGGACGAATTTGAATTGCCTATCTTTAAATTAGTAATTCAGTGATTAGCCATCCAATCCATCCAAGGTAGCCATGAATTAGCCATGAAGTCAGATCTATTATAGAATACAGAAAAACGAAATCATTATTGTTGTTATGTGCCATCAAGTTGCCTGTGATTCCTGGTGACTTTATGTACAAAATAGCTCTGAACCCTGCCCTATCCTGAGCCAGTATCACTGACTTCAATATATCTACCATATTACTCCACTTATTGTGTCAATCCATCTAACCTGGGTTCCTTCTCTCCTGCGCCATCCTTCTACCTTTCCAAGCATGTCCTTTCTTCAAGGACAACTCCCTCTTGGTCATATGCCCAAAGAATTGAGATGGAACCTCAAAATTCTTGCCTCCAAGGAGAATTTTTATTTTACCCTCTCCAGCACAGACCTGTTCATTGTCTTGGCAGTCCATAGTATGTTCAATACTCTTGTCCAGCCCTACAACTCAAAGACATGTATTCTTCTTCTTTCATATTTCATCTTTGGATCATTGTCCAGCTCTTTGATGGATAGCAAACAACTGTGAGGACCACAGTTTGGATCAGGTGCACCTTAGTCTCTAGACTGACATCATTGCTCTTTTAGAACTTTGAGGAGGTCTCTGACAGCAGACTTCCCCAATGCAATTCTTTTATTTTTTTACACTTGACCTAGTTTTCCCAGCTGATATTAAATTTTTCCTACAATTCTTTCCACAGGTGTAATCAGATTTCTTTGCATAACAACAGGTGAAATCCATGTGTATAATCTGTATTTATGTTTCTTATAAAAGGTATGTGCAATAATTGATTATACAAAATTCTTTTATTCTATCTCCAGCCTCATTTCTGTCACTAAGTCTATGTTTTCCAGTTACTCATCCTTCTTCTCTGTTCCCACCTCTTGCATTCTAGTCACCACTCATTATTATTATTTCATCTGTGTTGCATGTTCAATTGATTTCTGACTGCGAAAATTGGTAGAAATCTTCTATTTCCTCCTCTTTGGCTCTGGTTGTTGGTTCATATATTTGAATGTTAGTAGTATTCACTAGACTATCTTATAGTCAAATACATATTATTCTGTCACTCACAACATTGTATTTCAACATGGATCTAAAAATGACCTTTTTAACTATGAAAGTAACCTCAGTTTTCCTCACCTTTCCATCTCTGATTTAGTAGATCATATGGTTGTCTAATTAAAAATGTTCCAGTCTAGTCCATCTCATTTCACCAATACCTAGTATAACAATTTATGCATTCTATTTTTTCTTAACATATCCAGTTTTCCTACATTCATGCTTCTCACATTCCACATTCCAATCAGTATCATCTGCTTACAACTGTTCCTTCTCATTCGTTGCTCCAAATTTGAGAGCATAGACTCAGGTACCACATCTGCTAATCTACTCTAAGTGTGCTCTATTGGACACAGGGTTTTGGTAGGCCTATTATTTTTGAAGTGTCTGTCCAATTGACCTAATGGCAAGAAGCTGCACTTTATTCTTGAAGGCACATGGTTTGAAACTACCAGCTGCTCCATGGGAGAAGGATGGACTATCTCCTCTTATGCCATCAACTGCCCTTGAAAACCCACCAGAGGACCAGCTATGAGTTGGTTCTGACTCGATGGTGTACTACAACAACAACAACAAACCATTTCTACTGCAAATATTTATTGTGTCATGTGAACCCGTTTCTATTTAAAAAGCTTAAACAAAATTTCTGGACTCCGTGAGCCATTGGATATCTAACAAGTCCAGATGTTAGGAGATTACATATTAAAAGATTTGTTAGCTGTTTTATTGCCTGCTCCATTCATCACAATCTCTTAAAGATAACTAAACTGTTTGTATATCAGATCAGGTAGCCCACTTCTCCCAGTCACAAGTATTTGTGCCAGAATTGAGTCTCTAACTCAAGGGAGACCTTTTCAAATCTATGATTTTCGTGACCTAGCACCAAAGACAACCACAACTGGTGACCAGTTCAAACCCACCAACAGCTCCCAAGGAAAAAGATGGGCAATCTCCTCCCAAGTGACTTACAACTTCTGGACCCCAGCTAAAGAATGTTTTGGTCCATGGTTCCAACTCAATAGCAAAGACTTGAGTTGAGCACTGAAGATTAATTGGATTAATCATATGCTCTTAGGAGCATGAATGCTGAGATATAGCAAACATACAAAGGGAGCATAAACCCAGAACTCCCCGACACTGTGTAAATGCAGACCTAAGAAACTCAGGAAGTCAAAGGTCAATGCAAACTGAAGTCATAGGAATGAAAGTGTGAGTAGGAAAAGGTGCATAAGAGAGAGAAGAAAAAGGAGTCAGGAATAAAGAGATGAAAAGGACATATGAAATATAAAGAAAAGAGCACACGTGCACACACACACACACGGTGTTAGGGCTGAAATGCATGCATACAGATCAAAGAGAACAAAAAACTGACTCTATCCTCAAAGCTGCCCCACTTCCTCCTATATGAGGCTCAGTAAGTTTCTCCTGGGCTCTTATGTACCCAAAATCTTTCCCTCAAAATCCCTCCCAGTAACACTTGTCTCCCTGAGCCATATTAGAGTTACTCTCTTATTTGAGACTAAACCAAACTCAACTAAAGTATGAGGTTTGCAAGAAGTGAGTTTATGCACCTAGACAGCTTCATGTATGAAACAAATTTCCTTAACATTCTTAGCTGGTATCTTCTTTCCTACACACCTGCTAGAGGAAGCCTTGTACCTCATTAAGTGTACCCCCCTCTGCCACAGGGCAAGCTCCCAAACACACTCTGGGCTCTGGAGATGAGTAAAATCAGTATGACTGGCCCTCTATCACCAGTCAGGCAGTTAAGCTTGTTTCTTTTTCAGTCCATTCTGTGTTATACAACAGCTGGCACATGGGATACATTATGAGTGTTCAGAAATGATGGGACAGATATGCTTCATGAAGAACCCAAAGTCATAGCACATTTTCACTCTTACAATTGCAGCTGCTGAAAATTGTAACCATAATAATCATAATAACAACACTATTTATTGAGTGCCAGACTCCGAACTAAGGAATTTGAGTGGTTATTATCTTCCCTAATACCAATGGCCCCTTTCATGGATCCTGAGTGACTGTGGAAGTTTTTGCTGCCCCCAAATTACACCATTAGATTTATGCTCTTCTTCACGATGACTGAGTCTTCCTGTTCCCACAATAAGAAGCACTTACTTTAAGTTCCTTCTCATTCTGGGTCCAGCCAGCCTTTGAGGCTTAGACTTTGAAAAGTTAAAATACCTTAGCTTGGGGGGAATGGGATAAAGGATCGGAGGAAGAAGGAGAGGGTGTCTTTAGTAAGCTAGTCAATGTGGAACTTTATCACGATTTTATGGTTTTGTTACAGAAGGCAGCGAAAGATGAATTCTAGTAAGAGAATAGGGTAGAGAGAGAGTCATGCAGTTTTTCAGCTCAGCGCTCACTGTGTATCAGAACCATGTGACCTAAAAAATAGTAATAATAATTATGCATGTGCCGTTGTTAGTTGTGCACCATTGAGTTAGAACTGACTCATAGCTGACCATACAGGGTGTTGTCAAAGCAGTTAATCTTCTGGGAGGAGATGATCCATCTTTCTCCTGTGCAGCAGGTAGTGGATTCAAACCGCATGCCCTTTGGATTGGCTGTGCAGCTCCTTACCACTAAGCCACTAGAACTCTCTAAATATATATATATCACACACATAGCTTGATCTACTAGAGGTGTACACACCTTCTAACCTAGCAATCCCATCCTAGATATGCACTAACCATGAAATAAATATCTCTTTAAGAATGTTGAGAGGATCAAGGACCCCTAGTGGCTTGGTGGTTAAAATGTTAATGCAACCTAAATGCCCATCAACAAACGAATGGTAGAGAAGCTGTGGTATATTCGCACAATGGAATACTATGCTGCATCGAAAAACAAGGAACTCATGCAATATTATTCAAAATGGGTGACCCTGGAGGACATTATGCTGAGTGAGGTATCTCAGTCACAAAGGGAAAATGCTATATGGTGCCACTGTTGTAGAATGAGGCTGGCATTGGGGTGGGGGTAAGACTGAGAAAAACTGGATGAAATATATTTATGGCATTGAAGTCTATGCGGGAGAGAATAGTCTAAAAGTATTATATTTTAGGGCATTATTTTTATCGTAGGAGTATGCAATGAGGGTTGCAGAGTGGATTATATTTAGGGGTAGGGGGTGGGGATTGGGGAGGTGCGGGGGTGATTGTGTACCAATGAGGGAGTTTTTCTTTTGCTTTTCAAGGAGAGGAGCAAACGGGGCGGGGCGGGGGGGGGAGGGGTTTGTGTGGGGAGAAGGGTGCAACAATGAATGAATGGAATTCCAAAGTCTCTGTAGATGTTCATTGAAATGAAAAATAAACAACCTAAATTTAAAAAAAAAAGTTAATGCTCAGCTGCTAACCAAAGGTTGGTAGTTTGAACCCACTAGTGACTCTACGTGGAAGATAGAACAGTTGACATCCATACAGGTTACAGCCTTAGAAACCCTACGAGCATCTCCTCTCTGCTCTACTCTACAGGGCTGCTCAACGGCAGAATAAATTCAACAGCAGCAGGATGAGTAGAGTTAACAGCAGCACTATTCATAAAGAAAGGAAAAACTATCCATCAACAAGAAATGGGTTAAATGAACTGTGATTTATTCCTACAGTGGAATACACTACAGGGAGAGGCATGAGCAAATCGCTATTATATGCCACAATATGAATGAATTTTACAGACATCACGTTGTGAAGCTAGACATAGAAGTTTGTTAACTAGGTGATTCCATGTATATAAACTTCAAACAATAGAAGAAATGAATCTCTGCTCTTAATGTCAGGGTAGTGATTATACTTTGGGCAGAAGGGGGTAACAAATAACAAATAATAGTAAATAGTAACAAGGCAAGAATTCAACTGGTTTTTTCAACCAGCCATTTGTTGTTTTATTAAGCTGATTACATGGAAATGGGTTATGTTACACAGCATTTATACATTCTTCTGTATGTCTGCTGATTTATTAAAATATTTCTTAAAATTTATAATCAATTACCAATCTCAACGATTATGATTGGGTGTGTGTAGTGGATTGGGCCAGATATTGACAATTTAAAAATAGAAGAGCAACTAGACAGGTCTGAATTTGAGTCAAAGTCCCACTGCTTGCTAGGAATGTGGCTTTGAGCAAGACAGTTCAACTCGGAGACTTGGTTTCCTCATCTGAAAAGTTGGTTTAGTAATGTGTACTTCACACTCATATTACATGGTGTAAAATAAAATACTTAGGATACAGCCTGGCACTCACACACGTGTACAAAGTGTACATTAATTTTTATTATCATAGAAAGGAGTATTGGTGGCACAACATTAATTGCTTGGCTACTTACCTGAATATTGGTGGTTTGAGCTCACCCAGAAGCTCTGAGAGAAATATTTGGAGATCTGATTCCATAAATATTAAAACCAAGAAAACCCCACAGGGCTAGTATCTCTCATATGAGATCACTATGAGTTGCAACTTACTCAACAGCACCCAATAACCTTGTTAGAGATGTTACTTCTAGTTGAAAAACAAGCATTTATATAATCTGACCCAGAACTGTCTTGCTCTCAAGACTATATTTTCCTTTGTTTTCCCCCTCACACTGTGTATTGCCTTCAGGGCTCTGAGCCAATTCTTCCAAGGAACTATGTGACCCATAAGCAAAAAAGAGAGGCTCTATTCTTTAATCACGGAGCGTTGATTAGGTTTGATTGCATGTTCCATGATTATTATTGATCTGAAGGATGACTGATGGTCACTGTTTCATCTTTGCCATAATTGCATGAAATATTTGTCGGGGTTGAGCACCTCTTACTCAGATGCATTAACAATAATTTCCCCAAATATGTTCCCTTGAAAGAGATTGAATTATTTCCAAAGGTCCTGCACATCTCTTTTGCAGAGCAGGAAAAGTACATTCATAAATTACCCGTTTGACACAGATGGAGACCTGAATGGCAGAGCAGTCAGCTAGCTGCAAATTCTTCCACCCAGACACATCCCATATGATAGTAGGACTGGCAGAGGCTCTGGGCATGCCACCCTGGTTGGGCACTAGCATGAGAAGCGGTTCCTTCCAGAAGAGGAAGCAGAAAGGCCACTAATCCATGTCAAAGCTTTAGAGTCAGACAGCAATATCTAAGACAACTTGAAATTAATTTTCCCACTGGAAGATCTCTCTATTGCCTTGTCTGT
Organism: Elephantulus edwardii; assembly: GCF_000299155.1. Taxonomy (NCBI): domain Eukaryota; kingdom Metazoa; phylum Chordata; class Mammalia; order Macroscelidea; family Macroscelididae; genus Elephantulus; species Elephantulus edwardii. The sequence goes on along the minus strand of NW_006399842.1, from coordinate 4,551,014 downwards.
CTCCTGACTGAAACAAGCTGTGAAAGGAGTCAGGTTAGTCAGGGAATCTCCTAAAGCTAACACAAAATTGTATCCAAATCCTTGCTAACTGCTGACCCTCTGTTTTCTCATCTTCAGAATGGACACAAACTCACCATCACACACATAAAATTTCCTCTCTAAAAATCTGGTGCAATCCAAATCACTAATGTTAGTGAGTATTTTTAAAATTATGTCTCCAGTATTTCCAAACAGCTTCTTTTTGTTGTTAGATGATCTTGAGTCAGCTTCAACTAACAGCCACTCTCCGGACAACAGAATAAAATCCTGCCTTGTCTTTTGCCATCGTCACCATCTCTCATGTGCTTAAGTTCACTGCTGAAGACAATATCAGCCCATCTCCACTGGGTCTTCCTCTTTTTCATTGACTTTCTACAAAGTAGGCGTGATATCTTTTTCCAGGGACTGAGATCTCCTGATGATGTGCCCAAAATGTGCACGATGAAATCTTACCACCCCAGTTTCTGAAAAAGGAGAATTTAGACCGCACTTCTTCCAAGAAGTTCTTTTGGCAACACTTACTGCTGTTGTTGTGTACCATTGAGTCAGAATCAACCCACAAGTGACCCCTCTAGTGGGTTTTCAGAGGCAGTAAATCATGTAGGAGGAGATTGCCCCTCCTTCTCTCACAGAGCAGCTGGTGGGTTTTATTACATTTTAACATCCAAGCATTCCTTACTACAAGACATATTTTATTAATGTGCAATGTAGTTAAATAGTGAGTTTTTACTATTGTCATAAATATGAAATGCCAGGTAACAAGGTAGTTGATTTAAGAGTAGGCATACTGAGCTTATATGAAAGACTTTGATAGCAAGTCAGCATTCAATTATTAGTCAAAAAGCTGGTGGTTCAAACTCACCTGGAAGCTTTGAAAGACAGGTCTGGGAAAGGTCGTATCTTTTGAACTTCATAGTGAGCAATTCTACTCTACACACAAAGAGCTTCCATTAGTCAGAATCTACTTAAAGACAGGGCTCAACAATAGACATGGAAGGAATTGCCACCTGTTCCCATGGCTTAAGGCTGAATCAGAGCACTGAGCACTTAGTGTCAGCAGTCTCAGGGGCTTAGAGAAATTAACACCACCCAGTAAAATATCTGCATTTAATGTCCTCAAGTAAATACAAATCTCACATGAATTGTATTCAATTTCTCAGGACTACAATAGTAAGTTCAAATGTACATCTTGGGTGTTTTTGGTCTTAAAATGTAAAAGGTGATATAATTACACTGATTTATTTAGCCAACTTTAAACATCCTGTACTGGAGCCCTAAAGAGTGATCTGCTAGCAGAAGAGCTGGTCATCTGCTCCCATAGGCAGTTCTATTATGTCATACATGGTCGCTATGAGTTGGGATTGGCACCTAACAATAATAACATGTGCCAAGAATGCCCGCTGTTGTTGTTCTGTCAAGCCGAGTGTACCTTATGAATCCAAACCCTATGCTATTCTGTGCCATCCTCATTATCTCTGAAACACTTGGGCCCTTTGCTGCAGTCACTGTGTCAGTCTATCTCATTGAGAGTCCTCCTCTCTTTTGCTGATCCTACACCTTTCAAGCATGATGTTCTTTTCCAAGGAATAGCTCTTCCTAACAACATGCCCAAAGTATGGGCATGAAACTTCATCAACCATGTCTCCAATGAGCACTCAGGATACACTTTTCTCCTAAGACATCTCTGCTCTTTTGACAATCCATAGGACATGCAACACTCTTCTTTAACTGCACAACTCAAAGACATGGTACTGGAGATAAAATACCGACGTGGATATATTAGGACATATACTTACCAAGGGAACTCAGGTTGGGTAAGGTGTTGCACTGCCAACTCAAAGGGGATAGGTTCAAATCCAACAACTGCCTCAAGACAGAAAGATAGGTAATCTCCTATGTAATTCACAAGCTCTCAAATCCTACTGGGAGATCAGCTATGAGTCAGTTCCATCTACACAGCAATGTTTTTGACCCTTTGTTTTACTCTCGTTAAACCACAAAGAGGGTAAATAGCACAGAATGGAAAATTACTAGAAATTTCATTAATTCAAATAAAACTAAGAAATTAAGAATCAACTTAAGAAACTAAGAATCAACTTAAAATCAAAGGGTTTAGTATGTTTTCTTGAAATTGTGAAAGGAATTAAATAGTAGCTAAACATCCGCATTGAAGGAAGGGTGTAAATAGGTGAGCATGTAGAGGCATTTTAGGCAGAGGGCGCACCATGTGCAAAGACACTAAGCCTTCACATATTTGTGAGAACAGAATAAAAAGTCAGCATGGAGAACATAAAGGAACATGGCAGATTGTCTTTTCAAAGATGGTCATGAAAATCTCTCCCATCCCATATGCTCTTGTATAATATGATGTCGCCACTCCTCCATTATGGAGACTATTTCCCAACCCCCTGGAAACTGGACAGATCCCATGATTGATCTGACTAATTAAATGTCCTAGCTATAAACTGGGACTGTTTTGGTTATAGCTCTTTACTGGTCTGCTCTGGCAACTTATGTTCCTTGTCTCTTGGAGGCCAGCTGCCATGTAAGTGGAACTACCTGAGGACATGATGTTTGGGCTCTGAAGGATAGGACACATGGACAAAGAGGCCAACTAACAGCGAAGTGTCAGATATGCCCCTACCAATGACTAAGAAGAAGTAATAGTAAAAGGGAGTCATCCAGGCCCAGCAATCTCATCTAAAGCCATATGGTCCAGAGAGAAACCACCCAGCTGAGCACCTCTTCAATTCTCCTCCCCAAAATCGTAAGAAAAATTAAGTGAGCATTTTAAATAAAATAAAACAAGCTGGGTGAGAGATAACCAGAATGTTATTAGTTGCTGTTGAGTCAGTATCTACTCATTGTGAGCTGCTACATAACTGAACAAAGCAATTAACCAAAACAGGCATATGACAATTAAAGAGGACAGGACAAATGAGAAGAAACAGAGACTCTTTTTTCAGAACTTGCTGTAGCAAAGGAGTCAGTCACCACCCCTTGTGTCTGGTAGCCACTCAAATGCAGGTAGGGAAAGTGCTAGAGTGGGGGAAAAGTCCAGGTGTGGTCTGATTGTAGCCTGTGACTGTCCTGGTAGCCTCGTGGGTAAGGGGTTGTACCGTCAAACTGCACACACATGGTTTGCATCCACCAGCTTCTGTGCAGAAGAGAGATGAGAAATCTCCTTCCCTGTGATTCACTGCTCTGACAATTTGCTGGAGGGTCAGATAGGAGTTGTTTCTGAATTGACAGCAAGAAGTAAAGTTTGCCTTATGGTTGCTTTAGGTAGCATAGCATTTATTTGTGTGTGTGTGTGTGTGTGTGTGTGTGTGTGTGTTGTTGTTGTTGTTGTTTTGAGGGGTTTTATTATTGTTGTTTGGTCCTAACTCGGAAAGAAGAACAACAATTAGGAGAGCTGGCAGTTATTGATCAAGTCCTGACTGTTGTTGTGGAAAATGTCGTTTGACTTTTTGGACTAATTGTTCCAGAAAATGTAAGTTACAACTCTCTTGTCCAGCCATTATCTATTAATATATTCAGTAAATATAATAAATATTATAATTAGTGTAATATAATATATACAATATAATAAATATACTATACTATAATAAATATAATATATATCTCTTCTCTAGCATCATGGTTAAAAGTGAAGTTGCAGGAATAGTCCTTAGGAATTGTAAACTCTGATAAGAATTTTGTTTTCTATACTTATTGTGGAACACTATGTGGCAGTTCCTCAAAACTTAAAGTAGAGCTACTGTTTTGTTGCTACTATGTGCATTAGAGTTAGCTCCGATTCACAGTAACTCTTAATACAACAGAATGAAATGATGGACCATACCATCGTTCCTCCTAATGCTGGCGCAGTCTCACTATTTCCGCTATGTTTACACCCATTGCTGCACACACTCTGCCAGACCATCTTTTTTGAGGGTTTTTCTTTCACTGACCCTCTGTGTCCCCAAGCATGATGTTCTTAGGGACTAGGTCTTCCTAATAACATAGCCAAAGCATGTGAAATAGAGACCTTGCTTCTAAGGAGTATTTATTTGTTTGTTCTATTGGCAGCCCGTGTTCTTGCACCCTATTCTTCACCAACACCAAAATTTTAAGGCTCAATTGTTCTTTGTTTTTCCATAGTCACTGTCCAACGTTTACAAACATATGAAGCAATTGAAAATACCATGCCTTAGGCCAGACATACTTTAAACTTTAAAATTATCCCCTTGTCCTTCAGTACTTTAAGAGATCCATGGCAAAAGATTTACCTAATGCAATTTGTCATTTGATTTTTTAACTCTTGCTTAGATGGATATTGATTGTAGGTCTGAGTAAAATTAAATTCTTGACAACTTCAATCTTCTTTCTCTAGCATGATGTGATTTATTGGTAAAGAACGAGTACATGACCCAGCAATTCCATCCCTAGGTACATCAATATAGATTGAGAGTAGAACTTTATAAAGAGACATATACACTGATGTTCAGAACAGCAAATAACGGGGATGCAAACTAAATGTCCTTCAACATATTGTTCGATGGATGGATGGATGGATAAATAAAATGTGGTCCTTATATTCAATGAAACTCTATTCAGTAGTGAAAATGAAGTCATAGTGTTAAGACAGATGGAACCTGACAACACTGTTATAAAAAATAAATCAATCAGAAAAGGATAAGTACTGTATCATATGTTGTTGTTGTTGTTGTCATTGTTGTTATGTGCCATTAAGTGACCTGAAACTCATAGTGACCTTATGTACGACAGCCCTAAACTTTGCCCTATCCTATGCCAATCTTACTGTCTCTAACATACCTACCCCCATTACCCCAGTCAGTGAGTCAATCCACCTCATCAAGGATCTTCCTCTCCTACGCTGTGCCTCCACCCTCTCAAGCATGATGTCCCTTTCCAAGGACTGGTCCCTTTTTGCAACATGTCCAAAGTATGGGCTTCACCCTCTCCAGGATGAACTTGTTTGTTCCTTTAGCCATCCATGATATATTCAATAGTCTTCTCCAGCACCACAGATAAATGGCATCAATTTGCCTTCTATCATCCCTAGTCATTGCCCAGCTCTCTGATGCATAGCAAGTAATTTCAAAGACCATGGCCTGTTTCAAGTACACCTTGGTCTCCAGACTGACATTGTAGCTCTTCAATACTGTGGAGAGGTTTCTGACAGCAGACTTTCCCAATGCAATTTGTCTCTTAATTTCCTGACTGCTTGTACCAAGAGTGTTGATTTCAGAGCCAAACAAACTGAAATTGTCCACAATCTCAATCTCTTCCCCATCTACAATGATTCTGCCAATCATCCCAGTGGTGAAAATCTTTGTTTTCTTGATGTTGAGCTTCAATCCATGTTGAGGGATGCAGTCCTTGATCTTCTGCAGTAAGTACTTCAGGTCCTCCTCAGTTTCTGCAAGCAGGGTTGTGTCATCTGCATAATGCAGATTGTTGATGAGTCTACCTCCAATTCTGATGCCATAGTATACATAAAAAAGAAGCAAGAAAGCAAATGCATAGATAACAGTTTATTAATAGTAACAGGGGGAAAGGCATTCAACTATGTAGACCATAATAAACTATTAAATCATTGAAAATGAAAAGTTTAGAACATTTAATGATGCTTATGTGGAACTTGTACATAGAACTTGTACCAAGAAGCAGTTAACTAGAAAAAAGATATTATTGCATGGTTTAAAATCAGGAAATGTGTGCATCACAACAGTATACAGTATCCTTATTGTGCAAATAATCTGTAAAGTTCAACTACCTGAAGAACAATGTAACATCGGGATTGGGGGAAGATTTACCTGCAATCTACAATGTACAGATGGCATGACTTTGCCTACTTAAAGCTAAGGTGTGAAGTACTTCTTAATAAGGCTCAAAGACTTTAGCTCTGAAAATCCACTGGAAGGTCAGCTATAAGTCAGTTCTGACTTGACACTTTCAGTATGGAATACACTTTAGCATAAAGAAAACAAAAATTCTCAACAGTGGACCAATAGGCAACATCATAATAAGTTATTAAAGATATAAAAACTGTCAAGGATTGTCTTTAACTTGGAGGATACAAGCAAAATTTAAGGAATCAAACAACATACTGCTTTGGGTAAATCTGTTTGTTGCCCAGGACCTCTAAAACTCCTGGGCAACAGATTTACCCAAAGCAGCAATATCACTTTAAAGGCTATGTGTGCCTGACTCAAGCCATAGTATTTTCAATTCTCTTACATACATGTGAAAATTAAACAGTGATTACAGAAGAAGAATATCGAAGAAGAATTGATGCCTTTTAATTTTTTGTGTCAGTGAAGAAAATCAACTTTATCATGAATTCTCAAAAGAACAAATCTGTCGTCACTCATTCATTGCCAGGGAGTCAGGGAAAACTCAAAGCTGACACTCCAGTGGGTTTTGGAGCCTATAGATCACACTGGAAGATATTACCCATTTATCTCCCACAGAATGGCCAGAAAGGCACAGCTTTTGGGTTAGCAACACAACTCCTTACAGACTATGCCACCAGAATCCCCAAGCTGTCACAGAAGAAGTGAAGCCAGAGTACTCCTTTGAAATAAGGAGGGTGAATTTTTATTAGGACATGATAACAGGAGGGGCTAGAACCTGGAGAAGGACATAAGGGTTGGAAAAGTAGAGAATCAGTGGAAAATAGCAGGTTCCTCAAGGAGGTGGGTTGACACAGCATCTGCATCAATGGGTTTAAGTACAGCAGAGATTGCAAGAACGAGCCAGTTACGGGCAGGGTTTTCTTCTATTGCACCTATGGTTGTAAAGAGTTGTAAAGAGTCTGCACCTAACAATGATGGCAGCAGAAGTAGGAGGATGGGAAAGGGGATTAATGATGGTAGAAAAGTTGCATTGATTAAGGGCAGGGTTGCACAGATAATTACTGTAATTGCTGTTACTTCTTAATAAGTGGTGCATGAACTCCTGAAATTACTGCCCTGAGATCATGTTTAAATCTTAAACAAAAAAACCAATCTTCACTGAAGTGTTTTTTTTTCTAAATCAAACAATAATTTAGCTTAGTAAAAAAAAATCTGCCTTGAGTGTTATGCTTTTATCAGAACTATTTATATGAGATCATACTGACAATGGTAACTTGAAAGATCAGATAGGATCCTCCGGGGGCAGTGAATTTATGTTAATCAGAGAGAAACTACTCAGGAAAAAAGAACGTGAAGAATGGTTGTACAGCTCAAATAATATAATCAATGACATTAAATTGTACATGCAGAAATGGTTGAATTTGTCATGCATGCTTTGCCGTGTAGAGTCTCAACAACAATGAAATTTAGAAAAGGAAGAAAGAGAAGCATTCAAGATGCTAATTGAAATTGATCCTATGCTAGATAGAAAGACAACTCTATGGAATAAGAGGTGAAGAAGTCAAAGCGAAAGCACAAAACTAGGTATCCAGAAACAATGATGATATATAACTGGTAATAAACTAATAAGGCAGTCGGAACTTGGCATGTCAAGCAAAAGAATTGATGTGTCTTGATCAATAAGTTTTAGAGCTAAGCAGCAGGAGAACTAGAAGCAAAGAATAAACAAAGGCCTAAGGAAACACCATTGAAAAGTGTTGCAGATCCCAGGCTTGAACCTATTCATTTGTTCTGTTCATTCAACAAATGCTAACTGATCAGCTTTTAGGTATCAGAAACTGTTCTCAGAGCTGGGGACTATAGTATTGACTGAAATAAACCAAGTCCCTCAGCACAGGATGTCTATCATGTAGTGACAGTGAGGGAGATAATAGTAACTATGAATTAAGGTATTTCTCCAAAAAAAGTATGTTGGAATTCTAAACCTAGTCCCTGTATATGTAATTCTGTTCTGAAACAAGTGACTTTTTATGTTAATTTGAACATGCATAAATAGATCATAAATAAATGTATCTAATCATATCTGAGCTTTAAAAGAGTAGATTAGACAGAGATTTGGAAATAGAATTGTGAAGGAAGAAAGGAATACTGGAGCTACCAGCAAGGAAGAAATTGATATGACCAAGTACTTGAATTTTATTTTAGTCTTCAGAACTCCAAGGAAATAAATTTCTTTTCTTTAAACCAGCTCCCTTTGTTGTTGTTTTTGTCATAGAGTTTCTGCATTGAGAAAATCTGCTGTCAAGGGACGTTCTTAAAATACTAATGAGCAAGGATACCAGTTTAAAGACTAAAGTGCACCTGACCCAAGCAAAAGTATTTTCAATTGCTTCCTATGTATCTGAAAACTGGACAATGAATAAGGAAGACCAAAGAGGAACTGATACCTTTGAATTGTGATGTTGGCGAAGGCTATTGGATATCACATGGAGGGTCAAAAGAACAGACACATCTGTTTTAGAAGAAGTGTAACCAGAGTGATTCTTAGAAGCAAGGCTGGTGAACCTTGTCTCTCTCATGTTGGACATTTGTTGAGATGAGCCAGTCCTAGGAAAAAGACATCACACTGGGAAAGGCGGATTGCTAGAGAAAGTGAAGACCGTCAACTAGAGGTATTGACATTGTGACTGCAGCTACAGTCTTGAGTTCCCAGAGATCATGGGAGGGTGTAGGACAGGACAGGGTTTACTCTGCTGTTCATCTGGGTTACTATGAGTCACAGGTAGCTTGAAGACACCTACTAACAGTTAACGGAGACAGCCTCTAACAAGTAAATACTAAGAAGAAAAGGAAGCATTTGACTGGCTGGTGTGATGCATAGCAGACTGGGGAAAGCCTTCCAGGGCAGCACTGGATGTTAAGAAAGGTCCAATGAAGTTAAAATACAGTAGGAAAGAGTATACCAGCAGAGAAAGCACCTACACAAAAGTCCCAAGGTGGGGAGGACCTGAGCACTTTTGAGGGCCTTACAGGAGCTGCGGGATCTTGAACGCTGTGAATTAGAGGGAAAGAGCACAAAATAAGGCAAGATGGATTATATGGGCCTTGAAGGCCACTCTGAGGGGCCTAGATTTCATTTAGACCCTGAGTAAAACCGCTGGGGGTTTTACACTGAGGGGTGGGCTGAGAAAGAGGAGGGTGATATGAAATCCACTTTCCTGGTTTGAAAAATAGGCTTTAGGAGCTGTTGGAGCAGTTGTAGAACTGGGAGAAGACTGGGTTTTGACAGGGTAACAGCACTGAGCATGGTCCAAGAGGGAGGAAGACACTAGAGATGTTAGCAGGACACGGGGAGATGGCGCTTTGCCTTCCAGACATAGTGTCGGAGAGGGGAAACCGACAGATCCAGAACTAAAACCACAGCCCAAATTCAGAGTTACTCTCAGCAAGAACCTTCAACACAGCTACCATTTATTAAACATAAACTACATGCCAGACAACTAAATATACTGTCTTGTTTCATCCCTACAACCACTTAATGAAGTCACTATTATTATGCCCATCTTATAGATGAGTAAACTGAGGCTTAGAGGAAGAAGTGGCATGCTCACATTTATACCACTGATCAACCACTGCGCTGAGATACAGACACAACCTCCATGACTGGTCATCTTAATCACTTCCCAAGCAGGACAGGCTTGATATTTAATCACCTGAATACAGAAAACAGCTTCCTCAAATGACCCTTTGAGGAATGAAGGTCATGCTTTGCTTTCAAACAGGGAGAGAATGGAGGTGCTGCTCCAAAGACCCCCTTGTGTGGACAGGACAAACGTGGTGGCCAAGAACTAGGCCAGCCCTGACCCACAGGCTCCTGTCTAATTTAGAACTCTCAGCAACAATGCAAAGCAAGCCAGATTTGGAAAGGACAGTTTCTCAGCTGCAGCCGCTAAACGCTCTGTAGCCTGTGCACATGCATAGGGATCCACGCGCTCCCACCCGGCTCTGCACAGGCCCGGAGATAGGTGTGGCACGTGTGCATTTTTTCTAGTTTTGCAGAAGCAGCAGATGGATAATTGCAGCCCCTAAGTGCCTAATCTGCTCTCCGGGACACGGGCAGATTTCTGAGCCAACAAACTTAATTGAACTTTCTATTCCAGCTGGAAAAGGTTACAGCATTGCTGCGCACACAGCACAGACAGAACGAAAAGGTCAGCGGCTCAGTCCTCTTTGTAATGGATTGACCAAAGGCATATTGGTTTGTTTGGGATTTTCCTAGCTTTTTCCTTTTTGTTTTATTTTCCGAGTCATTCCCACAACCTCTGGATTATAAAACTTAATTAGCTGGATTTTTCTTTCCCACCCCCAGTATCTAAAGACGTGCCTATTACACTGACACCGTCTAGGATCTTCAGAGATTGAGTCCGACTGAAAGAGAGTAGAAAAATTTCGTTTGAAGGTTAAGTGCCTGAGCTTTTTAGGACTTGGGAGATGCATAGTCAGAGACCTTCTGTAACAGTTCATCTCTGAATTTAGCATGTGTAAGAACCATCTGGAGAGCTTTAAAATGCACAGATACCTGGGCCTATCCCTCCCAGCTTCTGAATCAGAAGTCTGTGGTGTGATGGTGTGACAATTGGCACCTTTTTTTTTCTTTTTAAGCTTCTTGGGGATTCTGACATTGCTGGTCCAAGAACCAAACTTAGATGATCCTTGCTCTACAATTTCATCTCAAACGGACTCCCTGGCTTTTGCTCCTTGTTATCGTAGTGCATCAGTTATGGTGCCACAAGAACCTTGATCAAATGTATTTTGGTCCCACCACTTAAACAGGGCTCACTTCTGGGTATTACATATTAAGGTGTGCTTTGGACATCAGAATCCACCCCAAGATATATAATGTGGATACTTGGTGGGTGGCAGTGAAGCTGTTACTCAAACAATGGGTAGAATTTGAACTCACTATGCTAGGGCAGGAGGAAGGACATTGAATCTGAAAAATAGCTATGATTTCTCTCTCTCTTTTTTTTCCCTGAAGGAGACAAACTTTGAACAACCTAATTCCTGACATCAAATGCCTGAATTGCTGCCATGTAGAACAGGGATTAAGCTTAGTCTCTGGCAGCTCTAGGGGATAGAACCAGAAGCTGTGGGAGGAGGTATGATTTTGAATCAATATAAGGAAGCAATATAAGAAAGCCGTTTCTAATAATTAAAGTGGGAATTGGCTGAGTTGTAGGGGAGAAGCTTCCCGTCTTTAGCAGCGCCCAATCAGAGCCTGGGAACCACTTTCTAGGGAGGCAGTAAAGCAGACTGAAACATTACACAGAAAGTTGGACTGGATAGTTAATTTCTCCCATAGTATTCTACACATAATTAGTGCTCAATAAATGTCAAAATAACATATCTCTCGATTTGTTGGTCTTACCTCCTCAATGACTTCTCAAATTAGTCCCTCATGTCCACTTACTTGGATTCTTGCAGTAGCTTCTGATACAGTCTCCTTGCTTGAAGCTTTATCTGCCATTAAATCCATCCTTTTCATGGCCACCAGATAATCTATCAAAAATGCAAATATGAGCATTTTATTCTATGGTTAAATTAATGGTCTACTTAATATCCTTAAATGTTTTCTTGATTTCTAGAAAATAACTATGATTCTTCCTTGTACAGCATGCAAAGTGTCTTCCTATGTCCTCCAATTTACCTCTATTCTTAATACTTCTTATCTCCAGAAAAAGTGGCTGGTTTAGATTTCCTGTTACACAGCAATTTTTTTCAAATCTCTCTGCCTTTTCTTAGCATAAATGGTCTACATAGGGATCCTTTACCATTTTTTCCCTCACTAGCTAACTCTTACAAACTACTCTAAACCCTATTAAGAGAAAGCTTTCTTGTTACCTTAGGTTGGGAGGGAGAAAGTATGCAGTATGTTGTTCAGAGATGAGTAAATCTATCCTGATATTTTTGTGCTAAAGACAAAGGAGAAATTGTTCTCAACCATAGAATGAGTAGTATATTTCCACGAAAAGAAATGGAACTTCATGATGCCATTGTGTTTAAAAGAAAAACAAAGTTCTACTTGTTAAATGTAATGTCTACAGAGGCCAGACAGATTTCAGGCAAGTAAAACTGGCCAGGCGGATGCAGTGAAACTGTCGAAGGATCCCTAACCTCAAATAGCCATTTCCCCCTCACTCTGGCATGCTGGCACCATATTTAAAAATGTGAGCCAAATGTTTCTGGAATCTCTTATTTGTCAAGAGAACACAAAAGGCATATTTTCATAGAAACATCCCTAATTTAAAATCTTGACTAAAATTTTCTATTTAAACACTGTATGACTCAAATACAATTTATGTAGGACTAATTATGTTTGGGAAAGTGAAGGGACAGCGAAGGAGAGGAAGACCCTCGATGAGATGGATCGATTCTGTGAGTGGAGTGGTGGAAATGAGTGCGTTTGAGATGGCTAGCTTGGCACAGGATAGAACGGCATTTAGGGCTCTTGTAGATAGAGTCACAAACGATTCGATGGTACATAACAACAACAACAACGTGTCTCATAGATTTGCTGTTTTGCAACCTTTGTTCAAAGGCATTTTTTTATGCTAGAAATTTCTTAACTTACTTTTTTTTTATGTTTTTGCCTATCATTCACCTGGCTGCTTCTACTGGCACAAGGATATAAAAATGAGCGTCTCTCTGCACAGGGGGAACACGGAATAAGAAAGAAAAGTATCAATAAATTTGGAGCTTTTCTTTCCTTTTCTTTGGAATCGTCACTTCCTCAACTGTTTTGTGGAAATCTGAATTTCTATCCTGTATAGTTCTACCAGGTTTGTTGGGTATTTTGTTGTTGTTTACGTGAAATTGCCTTGAGAAGAAGGAAAGGTTTTATTTAACATTGAAGGCATTGAAACTTGAGACAGAGGAGGCATCTGCGCCATCACATTATCCTTCCTAATCGGTTAGTTCCACCGTAAGGGTAAAATAGGGTCGTTTGCTGGCAATAGTTGTCTTCTCCTTCCCATAAATACTTTGGTCACACGCCGGCTTGTTGACTGGGTGAAGGCACTGATTTATTGGTAATTGGTTTCTCAACCCAGAGATCAGCTGAAAGAAGCTGTGTGCCAGTCCCTCCCGCACCAATGATTGAGCTCTCTTTTATGTGTCACATGTCCTCCCACATAGACCACTGCCAGACAGCAGGGAATCTTTGTATTTTCACTTTGGAAGAAAAAAAAAGAAGAGACTATTGGGACAAAGAGCTTGCTTGTCCTGGAAAAACCTGAGTTGATATTTAACCCTCTATGATAGGACTAAAATGAGAAATGGAGCCTATGTCTTCCCTGGAAGGAAGAGAAGAGAAGAACTTGACAGCAGTTTAAGGACTAATTACAAATGTATTCACTTTATAAAAGAGAACACGGGGTCTTTGAGTGACCGTTAGTGTCAGATTAACTCATGTGTAGTTCTGTAGAACTTTTGGTTGGTAGATTGCAATGGGTCCAATTGTTCAGTTGACCCTCAAATTAAAGCCTCTGCACTGTGACTTTGTAGCTTTTCCAATGAATAAGCAGACTTTCTTCCTCCACCTCTCGAATCTGAGCTGGCCTTGCAACTGGGATGGTCAAAAGACTATGATAGGAGTTGTTGTTGTGAGGTGTCATCGAGTCAAACAAAACTCATAGCAACCTTATGAAAAAAAAAAGATCTGAACCTTGTTTTTATCTTGCACCACCCTCACACTTCCTGACACATAAGAGCCTATTACAGCAGTGACCATATCAATCCACCTGGCTGAGGGTCTTCCTTTCCTCCCCCAACCCTCCACCCTTCCAAGCATCAAGTTCTTCTCCAAGGAATAACATCTTCTAGTAACATGTCCAGAGTATGTGAAGTAAAGCTTCAATGCTCTTCTCTAACACCACAGCTCAAAGGCATCAATTATTTTTCTGTCATCATATTCATTACCCAGCTCTAGGATGCATAGCTAGTAACTTCAAAAACTATGGCCTGAAGCACATGCACCTTAGTTGCCAAACTGTCATCACTACTCCTCAATAATTTGGAAAGGTCCCTACCTGCAGATTTTCCCAGTGCAATGTGTCTCCTTATTTCCTGACTGCTGGTACCAAGGGTGTTAATTGTGGATCCAAGCAAGATGAATCTCTTGACAGTTTCATTCTCCTCTCTCCATCCATCTTGATGCTGCCTATCGGTCTAGTGGTGAGAATCTTTGTTTTCCTGACATTGAGATACAATCCATACCAAAGACTGTGTTTCTTGATCTTCTGCAACAAGTGCTTCAAACTCTCCTCACTTTCAGCAAGCAAGGTCATGTCATCTGAGTCTCTCTCCAATTTTGATGCCACATTCCTCCTCATTGAGTCCAGCTTCTGGATAATTTGCTCAGCATACAGACTGAATAAATATGGAGAAAGAATACAACCCTAGTGCCCTCCGTTCCCAATTTCAAACCACACAGTGCTCCCCTGCTCTGTTCACGCTACAGCCTCCTGGTCCAGGCATAAGATCTGCATGAGCACAAGCAGAAGTGGTAGGAGTGGCACTGGGCAAATCCTAAGCCTAGTTCTAATGAGAACATGAAGCTTCTGCTCTTCCTCTTTGAACTGTGCCATTTTCATAAGAGCAAGAACGGGCTAGCCTACTGGCTCATGAGAGGCTTGCGGGCCAGCCACCCTCATCACTCCAGCTAACAATCAAGCAATGTTAGATGTGTGGATATGAGTCACCTTACACAAGCCAGTCTCTATTGACTCACCATTTGACCACAGATGCATGGTTGAAACCAATAAAAATCAGCTAACAACAATATAATTCCTAAAAGGCACTTATATAGGAAGCTCTGGTGGCTTAACTGTCAGGAATTACACAAGCTGCTCTTCAGAAGAAAGATGAATAATCTCCTCCCATGCAATTTTCTGCTTCAGAAAATTTGCTAGAGGGTAACCTATGGGTCTGTTCTAACTGGACGGTACACAACAAAACAGCTAGTGAAACATGTAGCATATCATATTTATTAATTATGTCAGTTTTAACCACAATTGTATGTATGGTTTTATTATGTTTGTTTCACAGATGAGGAAACTTAAGACAAGATGAATAAGGTCATGCACAGTAAATAAACTAGAAAAATCTGAATTAAAGTTTGGAATTCTGGCTCTTTACACACTGTGCTATTCCAGAAAGAACAGTCTAGAAAACCAATTCTCAGTTTATGGAACTGAGTAGCATAAAAAATGACAATATTTGTCTTTTCTATGACATAAAAGGTAAAGATGAGGACACTTTTCTGATCATAGGACGTTAGAGCTAAAGGGGTTATTGTAGGACACCTCATCTGGTAATTTTTGCAGAAGAAGGAAGACAAAAGTGATGAGTCCAGAATCAACAGATTTTAAAATGATGATAAGTGGGAAAAGAATAATCTAAATAGCTTTCATCATAAGGTTATAAACAAGAGCTATTATTTACTGGATGCTTCCAATCAGTCAGATATTGTGTTAACCATGATATTTTTTTTCAGTAAATTTACAACCTCATATGAGAAAAGTAAGATTTAATGGGTTAAGGAATGGTAAAGGATATATGACTTGAAGGAGGAAGCAGTAGGATTATGATCTGGTTTTGGTTGACTTCATACCTCATGGGTCGGTTTAACTATTATACAACAGTGAATGATAAGGTTGGAGTTTGACTGCAAGCTGGTTTCTGCTTCAGATTCACAGGAAAGCAGAAATGTGTTGTTAGTTAGTAAATTCTCCCATCACTGCCCATACGTTTCACTCCACTGAACTTTCTAGAATGGAATAGAATGCAATTCTGAATCTTGAAGAGTCAAATGTCATGTGAAGAAATGTGCAGAGATGTATTAATTGTACACAGCAAAAATACATACAGGACTTTGAGTGTGGAGAATTTCCTGGTGATCAAAAAATTTGGAAATAGACTATGAGGTAGAATAAAGCACTATGTATTTTACTGTACAAATCAATGGGCAGAAATGGTCCTAGAAAATGATAATGGAAACCCTTGAAGTGAAGGATTTTGTTTGTAAATTCTATTTTCTGCCCCTTTGTTAGCCCATTGGTGCATTATAGGTACTTCTGGCAAAACATTAACAATACCAAAGCCAAAACTCTCACTGTATGGGTATGGGAATGAGACTCAGAAATGCATCGTGGCTTTCCAAATAGGGCAAGATTCAGGTCCACTGCTCATGGGGTCTCTGTGAGTCCTAGTCAGCTCAGCAGAACCTAACAGCAACAATTGCTCAGAGGGCCTCTCTGAGTTATAGATGGCTCAGTGGCATCTAACAAAAACAACAATTCCAAGCTAAAACATCACTATTTGCATTATAGTTGAGACAAAATATTCAAAATTTGGACCTAGGTGCAGTATAGGAGGAGTTAAAGACCACCTAATGCTGGTCCTTCAATAATACTTAATCTTTTGTCATATTTTTAGCCAAAAAAATTTGCTCAAACTCTCGGTAAACTGGAATGGAACACTCCAGGTGACGTTGCATTTCAGTATGTAACAAGAAGCAAAATCTTTCAAAAGCACTGGCTTTCTATTAATGTCTTAAAAGAAATGAAAATATATTCTTCTATAACAATGGGTTGAGCAGATTTAAAGCTATCTTGTGTAAGAGACCTGGGACTGGTTAAAGTATTTTCACTTGGATAGTTCAAAGTTTCCCACTCCTACCATCTGCCAAAGTCCATCATTTTCATTGTAAAGAAAGCTTACATTCTAGGTTCATTCTAGATTCCACAAACCCTTTGGCCTCTGCCGCAGCCTTCTAACCTAAGGACGGAGAATTGCTGAGAAGGCTTTGAGCCATGCCCACCTAGTGTCTGGAATATAGAACCTTAGCCAGTTAACAATGGAAAAGACCTTTGAGCTCATTTATTTCTGGCCTTTTGTCTTGCAGATGGAGAAACAGAGGGTCAATTGACTTGCCCAAGGTCACACTGCTGGTTAATGGAAGAATGGAAGAGCTGAACCTGGACCCCAGGTCTTCAAGCTCATGGTCCCTTTGGCCACTCCTGCATGCTGCTTCCTAAGGCTGCTCAGCTGTCACCACAGTCACTGTAGCAATAGTCTCCAAGTTGCCAGTCTAGCAGCAGGATAGGAAAGAAAGCTTTTCTTCCTTGTCCTTCGTAACTCCTATGTGTCATTCCTTTTCTATCAAGTCTAAGGGGCATTTCTGGACCAATTGGACCTGCCAACCAAAGGAAAGATTCTGACTTTCTCTAACTTCTGACAGTCAGTTGCTTTGACATGTGAATAGACCCTGGCTAGGTCTACTGTGTAACGCAGTGGAAAAATTCTATCCTTTATAAGAAGATTTTTAACAACAACAAAGCACCCTCTGATAAAAATATGAAAGGAATGTGTACCAAATATTACATCTAACTCATGAGTTAACAACTATCCCAAGGTGCAACTCCTCCAAATTCAGTAAGGAATTACATATTATTGTATAGAATATGCACAGGCAATGAGGAATGTTGAAACAGTTTGAGATGTGATAGATGTGAAACTGGGCAAAACTGGATCACTACTGACTGGGTAGCAATCAATCAATGGTATTGCCATTGGACTCAATTTGCTTCTCTAAGGATAAAAATTGTTTCCATTGTCCTCAGTTTTCCTTGTTGAACAGAGCAGTAAAATAGTTCAAACACAAACTGAAGCAGACAAAACAGACAGTAGACTGGGCAGGTCCTCCAGTCATCATTTTTGTCCATTTCAAAGTCCTGACAACCCCAAGTGAGGAGAGTTCTCCCTTTTGGGGTGAGAAGGGAATGAGTCTCCACAGGCAGGAAATACAGCCTATCACTGTCCTTCCCTGACACTTCTTCAGAGCGCCTTGGTAATCACTCCCCACTCCCTCTGGACACACATTCTCTCACCAAACCTCCAGGATGTTTCTCTCAGCAAGCTGCTGAGCTGGAAAAGGTATGAAAGGCTGCATTCAAACCTCTCTTTGGGCTCGCTCTTACTCTATAACCTTTGAGAAGTCACTTGGGCTCTCTTACCCTCAGATTTTCTCATCTGGAAAATAGTCTTCATGATTTCTGCCTCACTGAACTTTTGTTTTAAGATTCAGATGGTATCATGAATGCTGACCATATTCTATTGAACTGGCATTTCAGAGATGTATATGAAAAGCGAGCCTAGAGGATTTCTCAAAATGGGGCCTTAATGGAAGGGCTAAAAGGATACGTGTGAGTATTCAACAAAAGAGGAAAAATAACCTATCACCAGGACAGTGGTGAAGCTGTACCCTGGCACCACCATGCATTCAGTACCTAAGAATAAAAAGAATGAAAGCAAACCAAACCCGCTGTCAAGTCCACCCCACTCCTAGGGGCTGTGGTTATAAATCTTTAGGGAGAACACTGCCTATCTTTCTCCCTTGAAATAGCTGATGAGTTTGAACTGCTGAACCTTCAGTTGGCACCTCAAGTTGTTGTGTACTATGCTACAAGGGCTCCTGACCAAGAAGAATACTGTTGTTGTTATGTGCCGTCGAGTTGTTTGTGACTCATAGCGACCCTATGTACAACAGCCCTAAACCCTGCGCTATCCTGGGCCAATCGCATTGCCTCTGACACACCCATCCCGATTACCCCAGTCACTGAATCAATCCAACTCATAGAGGGTCTTCCCCTCCTGCGCTGTCCGCTGTCCCTCTACTCTACCCAGCATGATGTCCCTCTCCAAAGACCTGTCTCTCCTTACAACATGTCCAAAGTATGTCAAACAAAGCCCCAGAATCCTTGCCTCCAAGGAGCAGCCCGGTTTAACCCTCTCCA
>NW_006399842.1:4516072-4529795 GCF_000299155.1 Elephantulus edwardii | reverse complement strand
AATAGATGGTATACCAGTTGACATATTTCAGCTAACAGATGTTGCCCTGGATGTGCTCACCAAGTTGTGCCAAGAAGAATACTAGTTATGAATAATTTAATATGTTTCACGTACTACGACAAACATTTTGTGTGTATTTTTTTAATGCATCCTGTATAAAAATCTGTGGAGATTCAGCTAATATATTACTACTTACCGTTGTTATGTGTCATGGAGTCTTGCAACTCATAGTTACCATATGTACAAAAGCTCTAAACCCTGCCCTGTCTGGAGCCAATCTCATCGTCTCCAACAGACCCATTCCCACATCTCCAGTCACTGAGCCAATCCATCTCATCCTGGGTCTTCCTTTCCTATGCTGTCTCTCCACCCTTCCAACATGATTGTCTTCTGCAAGGATGGTCCCTTCTGACCATGTGCCCAAAGTTTGTGAGACAGAGCCTCAAAATACTTGCCTCCAGGGAGCAGCTTGGTTTCATTCTCTGCTGGACAGACCTGTTTGTTCTACTGGCAGTCCACCATATGTTCAATACTCTTCTCCAGCACCACAACTCAAAGGCATCAGTTCTTTTTCTATCATCCTTTGTCATCGTCCAGCTCTCTGATGCATCATCTGTGATGACCATGGTCTGTATCAGAGCACCTTAGTCTCCAGACTGATAAAATTGCTCTTTAGTCTAGAGAGGTTCCTGACAACACTCTTTCCCAGTGCAATTTGTCTTTTTTATTTTCTGACTGCTAGTGCCAAAGTGTTGATTGTGTTACCAACCAAGATGAAGTTGTTAATAATCTCAATCTCTTCACCATCCATACTGATGCTACCAATTGTCCCAGTGACGAGAATCTTTGTTTTCTTGATGTAGACCTTCAATCCATATTTAAGACAACAGTCCTTGACCTTCTACAGCATACACTTCATGTCCTTCTCAGTTTCAGCAAGTGATGTTGAGTCATCTGCACAGGTCAATGCAGGTTGCTGATGAGACTTCCTTTAATCCTGATGCCACATTTGTTTTCATAAACTCCAGCTTCTTGAATGATCCGTTCTGTATGGATGCATCCTAGATGCACACCTTTTGTGATCCTGAACCATTCAGTGTTTCCCTGCTCTGTTCTGATTACTGCTTCCTGTTCCCAGAACAGGTTTTGTAAGAACACAAGTAAGTATTCTGGGATTCCCTTTCTTCTCAATGTTAGGCACAATTTATTGTGATCTACACTGTTGAAAGCCTGTGTATAGACAATCAAACACAAGTAGACATTTTTCTGGTACTTTCTGCTTTTGGCCAAGGTCCATTTAAATTTGGATATGATGTCTCTAGTGCCACGGCCTCTTCTAAATCCAAATTGCACATTTGGAAGTTCTCTGCTGATACCCTATTCCAGTCGTTTTTGGATAATCTTCAGCAGGATCTTGTTTGTGTGCGATATTAGTGATATTGTTTGATAATCTTTGCATTTGCCTTTTTTTTGGAATGGGAATAAATATAGATCTCTTCCAGTCAGTTGGCCAAGTAGTTGTCCTCCAGATTTCTTGTCATAACCTGGTGAGTGCATCCAGGGCAACATCTATTTGCTGAATATGTCAATTGGTATTTCATCAATTCCTGGGGCCTTGCTTTTTGCTGATTCCTTTAGAACAACTTGAACTTTCTCCTTCATCACCATTGCCTCTTGATTGTATGTTGTTTCATGAAATTCTTCTGTGTCTGTGTTCTCCTTCCATCTTCTTCCGATAATTCCTGGGTCATTCAACATTCTGCCCTCAGCATCCTTAGTATTGCAATTCAAGGCTTAAATTTGTTCTTTAGTTCCTTCAGTTTAAGAAATGCCTAGCAAATTCATCCCTTTTGATTTTCTGACTCCAGCTCTTTCCACATTTCATTAGAATACTTTACTCTGTCTTCCCAAGCTGCCCTTTGAAATCTTCTATTCAGTTCCTTAATTTCTTGATTTCTTGACTTCTTCTGTTTGCTTTGTCTTCTCGGTGCTCTAGTGCAATATTCAGTCTCTTCAGACATCCATCTTGGTCTTTTCTTCCTCTTCTGTCTTGGTAATGTCTTTTGCCTTCTTCCTGGATGAAGATATACAGTTATCTCCATTGATGTGCAGATGGGGTAACTCTCTAAGACCCATGAGTTATTGAGCAGTTGAGTCAGGCCTCCAGAAGAAAGAATCTGGACTAACAGGCACATATCTACCATGTGGGAGCTCTGGCTTCATGGTAAGAAGCTGTGCTGCAATCTCAAAAGCATGTGGTTTGTATCCGCCAGATAGATGCTCTGTGGAGAAAGTATGGGCAATCTCCTCCTGTGTGATTTACTATAGAGTTTTTGGATGGCAATTAAAAATGAGTTGGCACAGTTACTGGCTTTCAATTCCCTTCCTGAGTATGGGATATCCAAAATTTATACTTCCCCTTACAAATGACATTAGAGTATTCTACAGTGTTAAATAGAAAGCATTTGTACTGACTGGAGTTGAGACCAATAACATCAAAGGAGGAGACTTCATTAATGTTTAATTCTTTTACTTCCAATTGTAAGATAAAGGCCATTCTATATCATCAGGGGATTCAGTGGAGGTCTTAAAACATGGGCTCTGTGGTCTGGCTGAGTTTACCCCACCGTCCTTTCCCCAGTCTCTTGTTAATCATGAATCTTTATACAATTTAACTGACAACTCAAAGCCCTAGTCTACTTTTCTACAGAATGGAATCAGAATATTCCCTGTTAGGTAGGGAATTCTGATAGTTTAGTGGTAAGGAATGACACTGTTGATGCAAAGGTATATAATTTGAACCCAACAGTTGCCCTGTAGGAGAAGATGGGCAATCTCCTCCCATGCAATTTATTGTCTCTGAAAACTCACTGGAGGATCAGCTATGAGTCGATTCCAACACAAGAGTAGACAACAACAACCACAACCCTGTTAGATGGTTTGAAAAATAAAAATAATTCTTGCAGTCATTTTGTCAGGAGTGGCATCCACTTCCTAAACAACATGCCTCTGGAAACTCTATGAACTTTGGGAAACAATAGTTATTGGAAAACTGTAGGTCTTTTGTTCATAGTGTTGCTATGAGTCATGCTCGACTCTGCGGTAATCAGCAACAACAACAACAACAACATTATTTAACATATGGCAGAAAACATTACTAACATTGACTTTTCTGTCATTACTAACAAAAACTGCTAGCTAGCAACTAAAGGATAAATACACTGATAATAGCCACTTCAAATAAATCATGACAATGTTAGGAAGCTCTGATGGCTTCATTTGTAGGGAGTTGTACTGCTAATCCAAAGGCCACACATCTTCAGCAGTTTAAATCCTCCATTGTCTCTATGAGAGAAAGATAGGTGATCTCCTACCAGTGAAATTCATTAGTCTCGGGAAAGCAACAGAGGGTCTGTTAAGAGTTGGTTCTGACCTAACAGCAATGAGTGTGTGAGCAATGCTTAGATGAGGCAAAGGATCCTTGGCTGTGCACTAGTTACAGCTCTGAGATGCTAACCAAAATGTAATGGTTTGAATCCACTAGTTGCTAACAGGAGAAGGATGTAGCAGTCTGCGTGCCTAAAAATGTAGAGTCTTAGAAACCCTATGCGGCTGTTACTTTAGAATCACTATGACTTGGCACTGATTGGACAAAAGTGTATTTGATTGTGATTTGGATAGATGAGGCACTGAGTCATGATGGCCAGTTAGTTGCTATATTTATTTGGCAACCATGAAGTAACATACATAGTAATAGTGTCTAATTTCTTCTGGCCTTAAATAATTTCAAATCTGTAAGGTTTTCAGAGTCCCTGACTAATAAAATCAATCCAGTTGTGAAATAAAAGGTTGACAATTTGAACCCTAAGAAAGCTGAACTGAAAACCTGCTTCTGAATGATCAGAGCAATGAAACTGTATGGCATACGCTCTACTGTGACACACATGGGGTCACCATTGAGAGGAATCAACTTGAAAACAGATCAGTACTGAAATTTTGCCACGGACAGAGGCCACTTCTCAAACTAAAAGGGAAACATGAAAAGTGGTGGAAAGATCTGTAAGCTCCTTTATTTAGCCTAAGAATAGGAAATGTATTCTCACTTCCAAGACTAAAAGCAAAAACTAGAACATTCACTCGCCTCTCCACTCAGATATGGGTTCTCATTTGGTTTTACCCTGTTCATTTGCTCCATTAAAGCTGCATTTTTCATTCTTTTCTCATGAAAACCCTTATGACTTGGTTCATGCTTCCACTATGCAGTGGTCACCATCACCTCACCCCAAATGGCAGTTTGAATCCCACAGTGTGCAGGTCCCTGTGGATACTTAGCTCATTTCTTCACTCAGTATCCCTAATTCATGTTCCAAAAAGAAAGAATCTGACCGCGCAGATGTCCCTCTGGGCTGGTTCTGCAGGTTGTATTCCCATCTTGTCCAAATTTGTATCATCTCTGTTACTATGTAGTTCTTTGCTCTGTTATTGTTATGTGCTTTCAAGTTACCTGTGACTCATAGTGACCCTATGTACAATAGCCCTGAAACCTGCTCTATCCTGTGCCAACCTTTTTGTCTCTGTCACACCTATCCCTATGACCCCAGTAACTGAGTCAATTCATCTCATCGAGGATCCTCCTCTCTTGCACTGTCCCTCCACCCTTCCAAGCATGACATACCTCTCCAAGACTGGTCCCTCCTTGCAATACGTGCCAGGCAAAGCCTCAGATCCCTTGCCTCCAGGGATCAGCCTGCTTTCACCCTCTCCAGAATGAACCTGTTTTTTCTCCTGGCAGTCCATGGTATATCCAATATTCTTCTCCAGCACCACAGCTCAAAGGCATCAATTCTCTTTCTATCATCCCTAATCATTGTCCAGCTTACTAACACATACCATATAATGACAAAGACTATGGCCTAGATCAGGAGCACCTTAATCTCCAGACTGATGTTGTTGCTCTTCAGTATGCTGGAGAGGTCCCTGACAGCAGACTGTCCCAATGCAATTAGTATTCTGACTTCTGGGTTGCTAGTACCAAGAGTGTTGATTGTGGAGCCAAGCAAACTAACCTGTTAACAATCTCCATCTCTTTACCATCTATCATAATGCTGCCAATCAGCCCAACTTTGTCCAATGTGTTTTTTTTTAATCTTGTCCAACTTTGTATCATCTCTGTCCCTATGTAGTTTGATAATACAATTATAACCAGTCAGAGATGACCACTGTTTTGGCTGAGAAGAAAGTTTCAAGTCCTCCCAACTGGATATACTATCATAATTGTTCACTTGTGAATGGGATTTGAAGTCACTGAGATAAATTCTTTACATAGCTCTCAATCCATTCTGACTCACATTAACCACATGTGTACCGGAGTAAAAGTGCACTCTAAAGGGTTTTCAAAGGCACTTTTTTGTTTTTCTTACATAGCTCGTCGGTTACAGCTGAGTGATCTTGAACCCTCAACCTTTCAGTTTACAACCCAGTACGTAAACTAGAGACCCTTTGTATTACCTAAAAAGAATGATTTTTGTACTGAAAACAAAGAGTGAAATCCTGACAAGCTGCATATATTCTCCTTGTAATTCATTAATGTTCTAATTATTTATAATGTGTCCATTTCAGAGCCCAGGGGGATTTCTTCCGACAAATGATGATGTTCCGCTACCCAGGAAGCAGAATTTACATCTACTGCTGCTGACAGCTCTCCAGCTGGGATGCTTTGCCCTGGCCATTGCCCTGGGTGTTTGGGGTGACTTTTTAGAACTGAAGAGTTGACAGCGTCTGGACTATATCCTCTGACATCATTGTGAACCAGTGGGGAATCTTGGCTTTATAGCATTTGACCAGAGGGTGGACACAAGGGAGATATGTGATATAAATATCTAGAGGCATTACTATTAACACCATCTATTCAGCGGCAGAGAGGAAATATCCTTTTCCCAGACTGTAGATATTAGAGAATAGAATTCTGCATGTGCTCATTAGAGAGCCTTCATTTTGCTTATGCAAAGATAGCATAAAGGATTGGTGTTGTATGTCACATTGAGAAGCATCTGTGAAGGTTTAGGAAATAATTTAAGATATAACTTAAGACTCCAGGTTTTTAAAAAAAATGGCTGCATAGACAGTAGGTTAAGGGAAACAAATACTGCAGTCTGAGAAGAGCTTCTGTTTAGAGTGGTGAGAAGGCTCCGGGCTTGTTGGCAGAAGGTCTGTGCTCAAGTCTTGCTTATGATGATTCCTAGATCTATGAGCTTGAGGATGCAATTTCTCTAAGCCTCAGTTATTACAGATGTAAAATGGGGGCAATGCCCTTATCATCGTTGATTGTACTGATTGAAACTAATGGTTATGAAATGGTAGTAAAACTGCCAACTGCTATGTAGTTTTAGATGAATCATCTCATTTTAGTGCTGGGAAGAGTGAGTCAAGTAACTTTAAAATGTACCATAACAAACAGACATCGGTTGGTCATCTAATGACAACTCTATGCTCTCAAGACAGCAGACAAAGCAATACCCTTATTCTTCTAATAATCTTTCAACTAACTGGTCATATTTATCTTTACAAAATTGTGCCAAACAGGCATGAAATTTGACTTTGTTTAGAAAGTTACTACTCACTACTTTGATTAATATTATTAGGCCAGCTATTTTACCTATGCAAACATCACTTTTTTAATCTACAAAATAGATACAATAGTAATAGGCACCTCACAATATGCTATGATTTAATATCTATTAAGAGTCAATAGGAAACATCATAATAGATGGAGAAAAGGAAACATCATAATAGATGGAGAAAAGACTGAAGTTGTCAATTACATCATTTAACTTGGATACACAATCAATACCTATGGTAGCAGCAGTTAAGAAATCAAAAGATACTGTTTTTCATGAAAAACAATGTATATAAACTTTATAAGTAAACCAGTATAAAATAAAAATTCCATTTTAAATTAAAAAAAAAAAACACAAACAGCAACAGAAAACAAAAGACAAGTTACGCTGGGGAAATCTGCTGTCGAGAACTTTCCCAAAGTTCTGAAGAGAGGAGCAAACAAGCCAGTTTAAAGACTAAGGTGCACCTGATCCAAGTCATGGTATTTTCAATTGCTTCCTATGCATAGAATAGCTGGGCATTGTATAAAGAAGACAGAAGAAAAGAGGATGTCTTTGTATTATGGTATTGGCAAAGGGTACTGGATATTCCAGGGACTATAAAAAAAAAAATCAAACAAATGTGTCTTGATGGACACATTGAAATGTAGCTAGTATTCCTCAGATACAAGGATGACAAGATTTGTCTCACTTACTTTGGGTATATTTTAAGTATGCACCAGCCCTTGGAGAAGGATATCATGCTGTCAAAGGTAGAGGGTCAGCAAAAGAAAGGAAGACCCTCAATGATATGGATTGACACAGTGACTGCTATAAACAGTTTGAGCATGACAGTGATGAGAATGGAGGAGATAGGGCAGATTTTAGATCTATTCACCATAGGATTGCTGTGAGTTGTAGTTAATTCAATGGCACCTACCAACAATAAATAGAAGGGCTACGGACATTGCTAGGGATACAGTACAAAGTCAATAATGTTGTTATTGTTAGGTGCCATCAAGTCAAGTACAACTCATAGTGCTCCTAAGAACAAAAGGCCTGAACCCTGTTCTGTCTTGTATCATCCTCACACTTCCTGGCACACAAAAGCCCATTGGAGTAGTCACCCACCGTGTCAGTCCACCTGGCTGAGGGTCTTTCTCTCCTTTGCCGACCCTTCACCCTTCCCAGAACCATGTCCCTTTTCAAGGAATAGCCCCTCCCAGCAACTTGCCTACAGTATGTGAGTGAACTCTTATCATTCTTGCCTCCAAATAGCACTCCGGCTGCACCTTCTCCAAGATATATCTGCTCTCTTGGCCATCCATAGCTGTTCAGTGCTCTTCTCCAACACCGCAGCTCAAAGGCATCAATTCTTTTTCTGTCATCCTTATTTAGTGACAAGCTCTCAGATGCACAGCAAGTGATTGGAAAGACCATGATCTGAAAGAGACACACCTTAGTTCTCAAACTGACATCATTACTCCTCAAATTGGAAAGGAATGTACACAGGTATAATTTGGTGTCTTTCCAACCTTCAGATGATGCATTTTGTCAAAACAGTTGCTCAACACTAAGGAATTTTCTAGGAACTAAAGTGGCTAATATTTGTTGAACACCTACCAAGTGCTAGTCATTGTTCTAAGCTACATATATACTCTCAGTTAACTCTTTTCACAATCCAAGCAGGTAGTTCTTACTATTGTTTTGTGATTGATAAATTGAACAATCAGGAGGTTACATGGCTTGTCCAAGGTTCCATGGCTATTATATGAAAGATTCTGGATTTGACCTCAGAGTTCATACTTTTACTATTTCTAATAATCCTTCAGAGTCAGAGCAGCCATCAACCTATCTCAGACATACTAAGGAGATTCAGGACCAAGGACAGCACAGCAGTGTCTGGGGATTCTTTTTCCTCTTGGAACGAAGCCATCTCTGGCCTGCTTTCCAAATCAGTGCTGTGCCCACCACCCTGAATTTCTATGTGAGAACCAGCCAGGACTGCTCAGACTAGCTGGAGGTGAGCTCAGTTAGGAGGGCCACAGTGACAACAATAGAATGATAATGCCACAGAGAAATTTCCTTCTATTCTGTCCTTGCAATAGAGCATTAAGATGTGCTACAGGGACGGTAAAACAGTTCCCGTTGCCCATTTTCTCACTCTTTGTAATGTAGCCAGAGACTTAAATACGATTGAGTTAATCTTTGAAGAAAACAGAAAATACTGTAACAATAAAGGCTGTAACATGGTTACAAATGAGAGCTACTGCTCCCTTCTGCATCCTAAATTCTGAGGATAATTCTGCAGAGCTTCATTACCAGAGTATAATTGTGTTATAGAACTCTAAATCACCCTGCTACACTTAACTGGCAATAACATTAAGATAGCGCAGATATTCATTTTAATTAAAACATAGCCTCAAACTATTTCCCTGCTATAAGAGGCAAAACTTTCTCTCTCCTCTTTTTTTTTTCCTCCCCACACAGAAATTTTCATTTGTTAGTACATCTATGGCCAGCAGTAGATAGGAGGTTTAAACACAATTAGGAAATCCTACTTTATAAGCCAAGAACAGTTAACATTTTGCTGAGGAAGATGAATACCTGAAAAGCTTGTTTCATTTTAATCTTTTCCTGATATTCAGAGATGGGTTTCATGGATAATCGGTTCAGGAGACAAGCAAATAGGAACTGAGATAGAGTAGCCCAGACACTAACAAAAACACTGATAGCCCAGCAGTGTTCCAGAGTTTCTCATTGTCTGTAGCACAAACATTCATTCATTTAACAAATATTTATTGAACATCTACTATGTGCGGCACACTGGGGGTATGCCTGTGAATAGAATTTTGCTTCCTTCAAACAAGTGTCAATCTGGTGATGAAACTGATGTGTTGAAAGGAAACGGAATTGTTAATTTTTCTCTTGGAGATGTGGTCTAATATTTCTATATCCCTTGAGTAATATGAGACTCAGGATGGATTTTTAAGTACCAGCAGAATTTTCCCAGGGATATGAGTAAATGGTGGTGGCAGATGGATAGTACTGTAGAGTTGCATGAAATATATTGGCTCTCAAAGTCAGGTTATTGCCGTCCAGTTAGGACCAACTCATTACTGACCCTCCAGTGGGTTTCTGGAGGCTGTAAAATAGGAGAGAAGACTGCCCATCGTTTCCTCCCTGTAGAGTCACAGGTGGATTCAAAGTGCCAGAGATATGAGGTGTTAAAGCCAGAGTGCAGCTCTCTAGAGACTATGCCACCAGAGTGCCCCCACATAGACTATGGGTACATTACAAAAGGTCCTGTGAGGCTAAGGAAGTCCGGTTGCTTAGTGGTAAGGAGCTAGAATGTTAATCTAAAAGAATGTGGCTTGAATGTACCAGCTGCACTGTGGGACAAAGATGGACAATCTCCTCACATGCAATTTGTTGTTATTGTATGCCATTGAGTCACCTGTGACTCATAGCAACCCTATGTATGACAGCTCTGAAGCCTGCCCTATCCTGAGACAGTCTCACAGACTCTGACACACCTGCTCTCATCACTCCAGTTACTATGTCAATTCATCTCATCTGGGGTCTTCCTCTCCTGCACTGTCCCCTCCATCCGTCCAAGCATGATGTCCTTCTACAGGGACTGGTCCCTCCTGGCCACGTGCCAAAAGTATATGACAGACCTTTTGTTTTCTTGGTGGTCCATAGTATGTTCAAGACTCTTCTCTAGCATCATAACTTGAAGGCATCAATTCTTCATTATCCTTAGTCATCGCTGAGTTCACTTATACCTAGAAAGTAATTGTGATCCATGGCCTGGATCAGATGCACTTTATTCTCTAGACTAACATTGTCACTTTTCACTGGGCAGCTTTACTAGTTTATTCCTTTGCTATTTACTGCCAGTAAAAACCTGCTGGAGGGTCAGCTATGGGTCAGTTCCGAAGAGATGGTACACAGCAACAACAATGTTAGGCTAAAAAGTTAACAACAGTGGCTAGACTAGAGTGTGATGTAATGAAGGAGAATGATATACATGAAGTCCAAGATGTGGAGGGTCCCTGTACATTGGGAAGAAATCAGGACTTCATTCCATATGTGATAATAACTGTTGACAGGCTTAATAAGGGGAAATATAGGATGATGCACTTATAGAACAAAGACATTTAAGTGGTCAAGGATTATTCTACTTGCATCAATAATCAAAACTAATGAAAACAGCAGTTAAGAAATCAAATAAAGACTCTTATTGGAAAAAATATATACTTAAAAAGACCATTTTAAATTGTTAAAAAGCAACCATCTCGTTTATGATGACGGAAGTGTACCTGCCCTAAGCCACTGTTTTTTTTTCACCTCACCTTCATCATATGCGTTTATAAGTTGAACAATGTAAGTTTCAATTGACACATTTTAAATGTAGTGTTAAAAAAGCCTGTGGAATATACCAATGAATGAACAAATCAGTATTAGAGAAACTAAAGGCAGCATGCTCTTTAAAAGCAGGGATGATGAGATTTATTCTTGCTGACTTTGAACATGTCATTGAAAAAGACTAAGCACTAAAAAAGGATATAGTGTCTGGTACAGGGTCAGGGAAAATTGAAGGAACTCCTCCAGGAGATGAATTGAAACAACAGTTGCAACAAGGGGCTCAATTGTGAGGATGCCACAGTCCAAACAATGTGTACACAATGTTGCCATGAGTTGGAGCTGATTCAATGGCAACTAAAAACAATAACACCAGGGAAAAAAAGATTGTATTTTATAGAAATATGAGTCTACATGCTGTAGAACATTAATACCAAATTCAATAGCTTAACACAGAAGTTCTCAAACTACCTTTCCATTTGCACAGTAATATTAATATTATTAATAATGACAAATGGAACTGTCCGATGGCCTAACATTTTCAAATACACAGCATATGCCAAATGTTTTACATATATCATTTAATATTTAAATGTTTGTGCATGAATATTGCTCATTTCCAGATGAGGACACTTAGGTACATACAGTATCCTCCAAGACAGATGCCCACTAACATCATTCACAAAAAATTGATATTTAAACTCAGATCTATTTGGTTATAAATTCTCTACCGAGAATCACAATCACTCAGCAAATGTTGTTATGCCACTTAAAAACAATCACTCTGGTTAGCCTTCTAAAATTCCATCACTTTGAGGGTCTTCCTCTGCTGCACTGTCACCTCCACCCTCCCAAGCATGACATCCCTCTCCAAAGACTGGTCCTTCCTTTCAACATGTCCAAAGTATGTCAGATGAAGCTTCAGAATCCTTGTTTCCAAGGAGCAGCCTGGATTCACCCTTTCTTGGATGAACATGTCTGTGCTCCTAGCAGTCCATGGAATATTCAATACTCTTCTCCAGCAATAAAACTCAAAGGCATTAATTCTCCTTCTATCATCTCTAGTCATTGTCCAGCTTTCTGGTGCGTAGCAAGTAATTGCAAAGATTTTGGCCTGTATCGGGTGCACCTTAGTCTTCAGACCAACATTGTTGCTCTTTGGAGAGGTATCTGACACCAGACTTTCTAGATCTGTATTGAAATACAATGTTGTTTGTGACAGGATAATATCCACATGCATACAAGGAAGTCCAGAGAACACCACTATCATTCAAATATACGCACCAACAACCAGAGTCAAAGAAGAGGAAATAGAATATTTCTGCCAACTTTTGCAGTAGGAGATCGATTGAACATACAATCAAGATGCATTGATAATAATGGGTAACTGGAATGCAAAAGTTTGGAACATCAATAAGGATCAGTAGATGGCTAAAAGATGGACTTGGTGACAGAAATGAAGCTGGAAATAGAATGATAGAATTTTGCACAATCAATGAGTTAGCCACTGCAAATATGTCTTATAAGAAACAAACACAGGCAATACATGCAGATTTTACCTTATGGCATGCATAGGAATCAAACAGATTGTATCTGTGGAAAGAATGACTGGAGAAGCTCAATATCAGCTATGAAAACTAGTCCAGGTGCTGATAGTGGAACAGACCACCATCTACTCATATGTACGTTCAAGCTGAAGCTAAGAATAATTAAGTCAAATCTACGGGAATCAAAATTTGAGCTCAAGTTTAACCTACCTGAGTTTCAAAACCAGTCAAAAACACTAATAAGCAAAAACCAGATAAGCCTTGGGAGGGTATCAAGAATACCATCCAGGAAGAATGCAGGTGGTCATTACAAAGACAGAGGAGAAAGAAAAGACCAAGATGGATGTCAGAAGAGACTCTGAATAGTCTCTCCTCTTTAGGCATGCCTAAATTCAACTCATACCTCAAGGATAATTTTAAACCTTTCTTGTTTTAAGATGTTCTTCAAAAGCATCCAACTCTAATTTTTATAGCATATCAGCCTCTGTGCTAGGTGTTAGGGTTTCAGAGATTAGTAGTACAGATCAAGTTCCTTTTCCCACAGAGTATCTAAGTCAAATAGTTCATGAGGTGCGAAGTCAGATTGGAAATCAGACAACACTATAGTTGAGGTGTTCACTGTAATAACTAATGGTTACATATAGCTATAAGGGACTTCACATGTGATCAAGCTCAACCTGAAATGAAATGTAAGTGTAAAATCACTCAAAATTTGAGGGGGAAGGATTATGTAAATGCCATATTAATTATATTTTATAGATTGATTATATGTGAAAATGCTTAGAAGTTGGGGTGGTTGTTTGTTTTTTATAATCCAAGCAAAATTTGTTTTGGTTGAGTTTATTTTGACTCTCAGAATCCGTGCATTGCGTTCCCAAGGCTGAAAAACTCATCAGGAGCTGACTGCCTCATCTTTTTCCCAGGAGGCAGATGGTGGATTCCAACTGCCAGCATTCTGATTAGCAGAACAACACTTAACCTACTGTGCCATCAGGACTCCTTAAGATTTTATATATATCCTATTTAAAAAAATGTTGTTGTTGTTATGTGCCGTCGAGTCGTTTCCAACTCACAGCGACCCTATGCACAACAGCCCTAAACCCTGCTCTGTCCTGCGCCAAACGCACCGCCTCTGACACACCCATCCCGATTACCCCAGTCACCGAATCAATCCATCTCATAGAGGGTCTTCCCCTCCTGCGTTGTCCCTCA
>NW_006399842.1:4511183-4513162 GCF_000299155.1 Elephantulus edwardii | reverse complement strand
TGGAAGGAACCACTGGAGAAGCTCAATATCAGCTGTGAAAACTAGGCCGGGGGCTGACTGTGGAACAGACCACCAATTGCTCATATGCAAGTTCAAGCTGAAGCTGAGGAAAATTAGACCAAATCCACAGGAGCCAAAATATGACTTTGATTTCATACCACCTGAATTTCAGAATCATCTCAGAAACAGGTTTGAGGCTTTGAAATAAAATGTAGTATCAAAATAACTTTTACTTTCTATTTTTCTCTTTTAAAAGCATTGATTTAGGAAACTTAAAACGCATATTTGGTTTCTATGATCTACCTATTAAGCAAGAATTTCTATATTCTGAACAATTATGTTGCTGCTGTTGTTCTATACCTTCCAATAGGAACAGACTTGACCCTCCAATGCGTTTTCAGAGACAGTAAATCATATGGAAGGAGATGGCCTGTCTTTCTCTTTTGGAGCAGCTGGTGGATCGAAGCTGAACACCTTTGGGTGGGCAGTGCAACTTCTTACTATTAAGCCACCAGATCTTCCTATTACATTCCTGATAAAGAGATAAGTTAAAAATACAATTGAAGGAAGTGAAAAGATTTATTTCTCTAATCATATAGTTATACAATAAAGCAGTAGAAGAACTCTAGTGCTCTCGTGGTGAGAAGTTGCACTGCAAATCCAAAGGCAGGCAGTTTAAATCCAATAGCTGCTCAGAGGATGAAAGATGGGCAATTTTTTCCCATGCTATGTACAGCCTCTGAAAACCTCCAGGAGGGAGGGTCAGTTATGAGTCAGTTCTAACTGAATGGCACATAACGACAACAACATAAGAAAATATGTCAAGTGAGTGGGAGTGCACCTGCCATTAGAAGGGGGGGTCATGTAGGAAGGTCTGTCTGAAAATGTTGTAGTTGAGTTAATTAGATTTAAGAGGAAGCCATTAAGGGTTTTGGGAAAGAACAAGAGAAGCAGAGCATCCACAGCTTCTACCACTAATTTGACAATTAATATTTCATCATATCATTAATGTTTGCTTATAATTCTTATTTCAGTGTAAAAGGTACACAATGAATATAATGGAAAAAATGGTTTTAAAAATCACTTTTTTTCCCCTAACTTCACTATTGCACTTTTAACTACTATCTTTGTACATCATTTGCACCAATAAAATAGAAAAGGTCATCTCTGGGTGGTTTACTGGCAATTTTATGTTAAATATAAAGAATGCTGTGTGTGTTCTGTACTGTAGAGTCAGAACTGACCCACAGCTGACAGTCCAGTGGGTTTTCAGAGGCAATTAATGATACTGTGGGAGATTGGCCATCCTTCTCCCATGGAGCAACTGTTGGCCTCAAACTGTGTTCCTTCAGGATTGGAGCACAGCTTCTTGCCACTAGGCCACAAAAGCTTCCAATATGAAGAATACCTGTCACAATAAAACCAAAGAACTAGTTACCGTTCAGTCCTGACTCCTGGTGACCTTGAGTGTGTAGTTTAGAACTGTGCTCTGTAGTGTTTTCAAAGTACAGGGTTTGGTTCCATCAATTGTTTCCCAGGAGAAAGAAGGGAAATCTCCCAAACAATTTATTGCTTAAGAAAAACCACTGGAGAATCAGCTATGAGTCGATTGCTGCTTGATGGTATATAATAACAATTAGCACCACCATTGGGTTCTCATAGCTGTAATATTTTGTAAATATATCACCAGCATCTCAAAGCATCTCTGTAGGTTTGAACTTACAACCATTTCGTTAATTGTTGTTTTTAGTTGCCATTGACTTTATTTTGACTAGTGATAACTAGTTGTGTCAAGAAATCTGGAGAACAACCACTTGGCCAACTGACTGGAAGAGATCTGTATTTGTTCCTATTCCAAAGAAGGGTGACCCAACTGAGTGTGGAAACTACAGAACAATCTCATTGATTTCACATGCAAGCAAGATTCTACTGAAGATTATCCAAAAACAACTGGAACAGTACATCAACAGAGAACTGCC
>NW_006399842.1:4493947-4510058 GCF_000299155.1 Elephantulus edwardii | reverse complement strand
GCACATAACAACAACAACAACAGTGATAACTTCATGTTTAGTGTGTAAAGTAGAACTTCTCTCTAGAGTTTGCAGGGCTGTGACCTTTGGAAGTAGGTTTCCAGGCCTTTCTTGAAAAGTGTCCCTCAGTAAGGGTGAACCACTCACCTTTTAGCTAATAGTCATGTGTTCAGGCATTGGTACCATTCCTGGACATCTCTACTGTAATATCTACATTTAAATAAAGTTCAGCTTTACTTCTCAAATTTCATTTTAAACTCAGATAAAAGATGAAATATAACTGAAATATGATCCCCCAAATGGTGATCCAACAGAATGTGAAAATTAGTGAACAATAGCATTTATGTCATGTTGTTGTTGTTGTTAGGTACCATCAAGTCACCTGTGACCCATAACAACCCTATGTACAGCAGCTCTGGACCCTGCCCTGTCCTGAGTAAGTCTCACTAATTCTGACACACCAACCGCCATTGCCCCAGTTACGGTATCAATTCATCTCGTCCAGATCTTCCTCTCCTACTCTGTCCCTCCACCCTTCTGAGCATGATGTCTTTATTCAAGAATCAGTCTCTCCTGAAAAAGTGCCCAAAGTATGTGAGACAGAACTTCAAAATCCTATCCTCAGTTTTTTATACTAGTTTATTACAAAATTCGAATACATTGTTTTCAAGAACAGATTCTTCCAATTTTCTTCATCTGCTCACCCATCAAATTTTACAACTCCATGATTAATCCTCCCCTCCCCCTGCACATTTTCATCCCTCTGCTTCCACCCTCTCCCACCCCTCATGTATCCTTATACTCATTCTACAAAAATTAGAACCACTTATGGATAAAGGGATATTGTAGCTGATGTTGGATGGATCTTAGCTAAAAGCAGGGAATACAAGAGGAATGTCTATCTGTGTTTCATTGACTATGCAAAGACATTTGACTATGTGGATCATAACAAACTATAGCTGACTCTGAGAAGAATGGGAATCCCAGAACACTTGATTGTTCTAATGCAAAACCTATACTTGGACCATGAGGCAGTCATCAGAACAGAGCAAGGGAACACTGAATGGTTCAAAATTGGGAAGGGTGTACGCCAGGGATGCATCCTATCTCCATACCTTTACAACCTATATGCAGAACAGATTATCCGGGAGGTTGGGCTTTACGAGGAGAAATGTGGGGTCAAGATTGGTGGACGATTTATCAACAATCCGCTTTGTGCAGATGACCCTGCTTGCTGAAACTGAAGAGGACCTGAAGCACATGCTGCAGAGAGTCAAGGACTGCAGCCTACAATATGGATTGAGGCTCAATGTCAAGAAGACAAAGATTCTCACCACTGGACCAATTGGCAGCATCAGGATGGATGGTGAAGAGATTGAGATTGTACACAGCTTTAGTTTGCTTGGCTCCACAGTTAACAATCTTGGCACCATAAGCCAGGGAATTAAAAGGCGCATTGCCATGGGAAAGTCTGCTGTTAGGGACCTCTCCAAAGTGCTGAAGAGCAATGGTGTCTCTCTGGAGACTAAGTGCATCTGATACAGGCCATGGTCTTCACAATCACTTATTATGCATCAGAGAGTTGGACAATGACCAAGGAGGATAGAAGGAGAATTGATGTCTTTGAGCTGTGGTGCTGGAGAAGAGTATTGAGAATACCATGGACTGCTAGGAAAACAAAGAGATTTGTCCTGGAAAGGGTTAAACCGGGAGGCTCCTAGGAGGCAAGGATTCTGAGGCTCCGTCTAACATACTTTGGACATGTTGTGAGGAGATACTGGTCCTTGGAGAAGGACATCATGCTTGGAAGGGTGGAGGGACAGTGCAGGAGGGGAAGGCCCTCTATGAGGTGGATTGATAATCGGGATGGGAGTGTCAGAGACAGTGCGATTGGCACAGGACAGAGCAGAGTTTAGGGCTGTTGTACATAGGGTCGCTAAGAGTCACAAGCGACCTGACGGCACATAACATCAACAACAACATGGATAAAGGGAACAAATAAAAATTACTCCCACTTGGGAAAAAAAATCCTATCCTCTAAGAAAAACTTGATTTCACCTTCTGCAAGACATACTTATTTGTTTGTTGGCAGTCTATGGTAAGTTCAAGACTCTTCTCTAGCACCAGAACTCAAAGGTATCGATTCTTCTTCTGTCATCCTTAGACATTGCTCAGTTCTCTAATGCATAGCAAGTAATTGCAAAGACCATGGCCTGAATTAGGCACATCCTTAGTCTCCAGATTGCCATAGTTCTTTTCAGTACTCTGGAGACATCCCTGACAGCAGATTTTCCCAGTGCAATTCATCTTTTGATTTTCTGATTTTTTATTATGGAGATGAGCTAGCTGTAAGTGTTAACAACCTCAATCTCTTCTTCATTTATCATGGTGTTGCCAGTTGGCCCAATGATGAGAACCTTTGTCTTCTTGATGTTGAGCTTCAATCCATATTGAAGACTATAATCCTTGACCTTCTGCAGAAGTGCTTCATGTTCTCTTCAGTTTGAACAAGCAAGATTGTATCACCTGCATAACATGGGTTGTTGATGAGTCTTCTTCCAATCCTGATGCCACATTAAAGCCCTGCTTCCTGAATAATCTTTTCTGCATATAGATTGAAAAGGTATCATCTGTAAGCACAGTTTACTAAAGCATATCCAAAACTTACTAGAATTTATAGAGAATTGTCATAAATACAAGGTGGGTTTAGAAGAGGCCTGGGCACTAGAGACATCATTTCTGACGTCATGGCTGAAAGCAAAGAGTACCAGAAAGATATCTATTTGTATTTTTCAACTATGCAAAGACTTTTGACTGTGTGTATCACAACAAATTATGAGGAGTAGTAAGAAGAATCAGAATGCCAGAACAATTGATTGTGCTTACGCAAAGCCTGTATGTAGGCCAAGAAGTAACACACAGTATTTTTTAAATAAATGAATGAATAAATAAAAGGAGTGCACCCAGGATGTATCCTTTCTACATTCCTTTTTAGTCTATATGCTGAACATACCATGTTAGAGGCTGGACTTTATGAAGAAGAATGTGGCATCAGGTTTGGAAGAAGACTCCATCAAAAACCCGTGTTAAGCAGATGACACAACCTTGCTTGCCAAAACTGAGGAGGACTTAAAGCATTTGCTATAGAAGATCAAGAACTGAAGCCTTCAATATGGATTGCATCTCAGCATGAAGACCACAAAAATTTCATTACCAAATCAATAGGAAACATGAGAGATGGAAAAAAGCTTGAAGTTGTTAACTATTTCAACTTGCTCAGATCCATAACCAACACCCATTGGCACCAGCAGTCAGAAAATCAAAAGATGGGTTGCACTGGGGAAAATCAGTTGTAGAGGACTTCACCAGAGTGTTGAAGAGCACCTATATCAGTTTAGAGACTATGGTGAGACTGATATAGGCCATAGCCTTTTCAATTGCTTGCTATGCATCTGAGAGCTCACCAACGGATAGATAAGCTTAACAGAAGAATTGATGCCTTTGAGTCGTTGGTGTTAGAGATTATTGAACACACGATGGACTGGCAAGACAACAAACAGGTTTGTCATGGAGAAAGTGAAATTAGTTTGCTTCTTAGAGGAAAGAATTTTGTAACTTGGTCTTACATATTTTGGGCATGTTGTCAGGAAGGACATCAAGCTTAGAAGAGTGAAGGATCAGTGCAGGAGAGGAAGATGCTGGATTGACAGTGATTGTGGCAACGGGATTGAGCGTATCAGAGACTGTGAGGTTGGCTCAGGATAGGGAAAGGCTCAGAGCTATTTTTCAAAAGAGCACTACTAGTCAACTTGATGGCACATAACAGAAGCAATACAACTGAATTTTATGAGGAAAAAATGCGCCAGGTGTTCTTTGGAGGCAAGGAGTTGTCCGAAGTATGTGACATAAAGTTTCCCATCTTGTCAGGGGATGCCAGTTCTTGGAAAAGGACATCACAGTGACTGTAAAGGTATGTCAGAGATGACCAAGTTTCAGACGCATTGTTCATGAGGTGTTTATGAGTCGTGGTCTACTTGATGACTCTTAACAACAACAACAACAACAACAACAACATTATCATTTTTGCGAGCTCTGGTGATATAGTTCATGAAGAATTGTGCAGGTAGCCCAAACGTCACACTCTCTAATGTTTCATCTCCAACAGCCACTCAGTGTAAAAAAGATGGGTTGTCTCCTTTCATGCAAATTACAGCTTTGGAAATGCAATGGATGGTTAGCTATGAGTTGAAATTGACTCTACAGCCATGAGCGTAAGAGAGATACTATCATTTACTTCCTATCATAAAGCCTTACACATGGTAAATGTACAGTAAAAGAGTGGAGTCAACTAGAGAAAGAAGGGAAGTGTATTTATAAGACCAAAGGTCAAGTCTCATAGATTAGACATTGTCCCCAAGAGCTTTCTGCTATCATATTCAGGCCAGTTTTTAATTATAATTCTTAAGTGCTTTTCTAATCATTCACTTTACTTAGGTCTATAAAGTATTTAATAGTTGACAAAGTGCTTCTATATCCTTTTGATCTTCACAATTGCACTACAAAATTTGAAGATCGGGGATCATTAAAAACTAGAACAAGAGACAAGTAGCCTGTTCAAAGAAAAAAAATTTTTTTTTCAATAAATCAAACTCATTGCTACTGAATCAATACTGACTCATCATGACCTGCTGTGTTGGAGAGCAGAGCTGTACCAGAGTTTTTTCGGCTTTCCCAAGTCCAATTTCTAATATACAGCGAACTGGTCCTCTGAGTCCAAGCCCAAGGCATTATTTTAAACACATTATGCATATCTCTCTAAGTAAGAGTTCTTGGTTAAGATGTTGCCTTTTGAGTTTGTCATTTCCCAATCTCCCTAGGGCCTCGGCTGTGCTCCCATATTAGTTTCCTTATGTCTAGGCATCTTCTTGTGGGCATCCATTTGTAATATAGCACTCAAACATGTGTTGAGTGATTGGGCACTTTTGTTGAACCCTTGGGCAGCTCAGTGTCTTTCTATACCCTCTTGATTGCTTTGCTAAATTCAACTTCTGAAGGGCTGATAGGGTTTGAAACTCTTCAACTTGCAAGAAAGTTACTTGCCCTCTTCCTAGGCTTGACTGCAAATGCTCTGAGATGAGAATAGACAAGGTTACAATGCCTCCAGGCTTCCAACTAGACATCTCAAATATTTCTAATTTCTTCAATTTAGCTTCATTTAAATTTTACTGAGAGGTAATTGCACTGAATTAATATAGTTACAATTATGCTGAAATCAATCCATTAACATCTTGAAAAATCTTATTAATCTGGCAGCAATGTTATGGATAAAAACAGAAATACATCCTCTATTTGGAGTGTAGATTAATATAACAAGAATGCTGGAGATAATTTCTTCAGGATATGAATTTCTTGAGACAATAGACTGTGACTTAGATTTCTGTTTTCTGAGTTTAAGATGCCATTTTGGTAGAGAGAGATAACATTAGCATGTGGAAGTACCTGGGTTCATTCTTCCTCATTCCTATTTCATCAGAGAGAACCTGATTAAAAGTTCAAATCACAGAGTCATGTTTCTGCATTTATTTGTTTGCTTTTAATGTCTAGTTCCTCTGTCTCATAAATATAAGTGAGACAAGGAATATGTTGTCATTTTTTAAAGCTTAGAATTCAGTAAATATGCTCAATAAATGGCTGATGACTGTGATAGTGACAACAACAAAGGCAGTGATGATGATTGTACTAAACCAGCAATCACAGTCTCTCTCCTTTACACACATTATACAGCTTCAAAATGATGTATGCCACCTGGAATTTAGGATCAACTTGAACTGCATTTTGAGGTTGTCCAAAATACATTCTTAATCGTAATTCTTTAAACATGACATATATTTTTAATCATGATTATCCATCAGGATCTGTTCCCTCAGTAAGTAGGTAGAAAGTATCTGTTTTCTTTATATTGCTATATATTAGTGATTAAACCAGGCAGAACAGGGGTATCAGTGGTTTTAATGGTAAAAGTCTCACTTTCCATACTGAAGACGTAGGTTAAATTCCCAGCCAATGCACCTTGCATATAGCCAGTACTATTCTGTCAATAGAAGCTTCGTTAACACTTACCATTCTGTCAGTAGAAGCTTGGTTGTTGACATGACGTTAAACAAGTTTTAATGGAGTTCTAGGCTAAGGAAGACTGGACACAAAGGTCTAGAACTCTACTTCAGAAAATTAGACAGAGAAAGCCTTGTGTATCATCACAATATACAATTGATTTGCAATTTAATATGGAGGCAAGTTCAATGGCAGCTAACAGCAATATATCCACACTTAAACCGTTTAGTCATACAGGTCGTAGTATAGTGAGAGAGAAAGCCACTGAGGATATAATCAAATATTAACTTTAAAGTCATGACTGTGATAAAGACTGCACAAGCTTTTGTGATAACAGAAGTATTCATCTTGGTCATCAGAATTTTATTGTGGTCGTGTTGGTGGTGGTGATGTTTGCCATCTAGTCAATACTGACTAATAGCTGACTCCCTAGAAGGTTTTCAGAAGCAGTAAGTCACACGGGAGGAGAATGCCATCCTTCGCCCATGGAGAAGCTGGTGAACTTGAACTATGTGCCTTTGGGATAGCAGCACAACTCCCTGGATGGAGCAGGGAAAGAGCATAAGAAAATGGTGGCTAAATTAGTAGCATCCAGAATATACAGCATTCATAAGCCTCAGATGTGGTAGTGTTTCATTTTAAGTGTGAAGGAAAATGTTGTATCATCTAATACACAATTTTAAAAGCATTCCTTTGGTTGTTTCATAGGGAGAGGCGATTCAATGAAGTAAAAATAGAAGAAGTCATTGCAGTAGCTCAGGAGAAAGACAATGGGGCCTGTGCTGGTGTAAAGATGTGGGAGATAGGTAGAAATCATAACACAGAACTTGATAAGAGTATGGATGAGAGCAAAAAATCAAGCATAACTTTCAAGTTTGAAGCTTAAACAATTAAATGATGGTAAACAAAAACCAAGCCAATTGCCGTGAAATGGAGTATGAATTTAGCATCAAATAGACGGAATAGTATTTCCCCATCAGGTTTTCAAGGCTGTAAGTCTTAATGAGAACTCCAGTTCAGTTAGCAGTCCAAAATTGAATCTGCTACATGGCCAGGATTCCTTGGGTAAGGATAGTGTCATTTAATGGAATGGAAATACATAAAAAGAACAAAATTCTCTATGTTATGGGACAAATTAATAAGAGATGTTAAATAGACAGGTAATGCAAATCTGGAATTCAAGGAGCAATTTGTCCTAAAGACTTACTTTTAAGAGTTACCAGCATATAGATTGCATTGAAAGCAATAATAATGAATAAGCTTATCTAAATAAAGCATACAGAGAAAGAAGGGGGATGAACTCAGTCTGAGAAGTTCCAACACTTAAGGATCAAGTTGAAGAAGATGACATAAACACACACAAACAGAAGATCAGTAATGATCAGCTGGAGAGAGTAGACAAATTAGGAGTATTTTGACAAGGGGTGAACAAATGTAATAAAAGCTGTTAAGAAATTGAATAAGCTATGGACAGAGAAGTGATTATTGGATTTGACAAAATTGAGGTTATTTTTGTTGACCTTGACAAGAATAAATCTGTAGGACTGTTAGGAAAAATAGATTAGATAGGGACTGAGAAGTGTTTCTAGTTGAGGAGTAGAAATATCATGAGTGAACAACTTTTCTGTGAAGTTGGCTGTAATAGTAAGGTAAGACAAGGAGTTATTGCAAAGAGATGGAATTATGTTGAGAGTTAACAAGGCAAGGGGTTTGGCAAGATATATATGTATATATGGGAGCTCTGGTGACAGAGTTCTAAGATGCTGTGCTGCAATCCCAAAGGTACACAGTTCAAATTCACCAGCAGCTCCATAGTGACTTACTGCCTCTATAAATCCATTGGAGAGCCAGCTATGAGTTGGTTCCAATTTGAAGGCACATAACAGCAGCAATATGTACAAAGACTAGATCTCTAGAGAAGGATTGTCTGATGATAGAGAAACAAGGATCTTTGATACAATGAGAGGACATGGTCCTAGAGTCCATGGGGCTGATAATGTTTAGTGTCTTACTGTATGTTAGTGATCATTACTAGTATTCTTTTCAATAGTTCTTTCCATACTCTTCAATAAGACTTGACTACTTATTTAATTGAGAATGAAGCATAGTTGTAACAAAAAAGTAAATCACGTTAGGTGGAAGAAAACTGCCCCTTCTTAATTCAACCATAAAGATTCTCTCTAAATAATAAATTTAAATAATTAGGCAAGGAATGGTACAAAGGTACGTAGGTGTCCTAAGAGGGATGTAGCTTACATTGTTTTCAGGAATGGTGCCTGAGAGAGGGTTGAATGAATCTGAAATGTGTCAGAAAGAGTTGCATTTTGCTGGACCAATCATATCCATTTTCTGAGCTCCAGCTGTAAAATGAAGAGCTTGAAGTAGATTGTTTTCAGTGATCACTCTGTCTATAATGCCATGTCACATGCTATTGTACAGTGATACAATATGGAAATTGCCAGTGCAAGTAAGTGAAACCTCGACATGAACTGTGCAGATAGCTAGTGAATACACAATGGGAAATGCTGAGAAAATAACCTTATGGAGTGGAAAGTATTGGATTGTCTGATTATGACTTACCCTCCAATAAGAAGATATAACCATGCTTGGTTGCTCAAGGGTGAAAATGTGGTAATGTGTTAAAATGCTAATGAAATTGGAATCCTATAATGTATGTTTTGAACAGTTAAGGTTACCAAGACATAAGAAGTCAGAGAGCATAGCTCATAAATCCTGATGATAAGGCCAAACTCCAGTATATTCAAGGCCTTTTACAATCTGATTCCAGCTTGATTTTTCAAGCTTACATCCCTTCACACACCCTCCTGCACCCTACATTCAGTCTATAATGAGTCATTTTATATTCTCTATATACAGCAGGCTCTTCTGGCCCATATACACACAGACTCTACTGCTTACATTGCCATATTTCACTTTTCTTTGCTTTACCATTACTTGTTTTGTTATCACTGTAACAGAATATCACTCACCTAACAAGACTATTTGAAGGGTTTCTTGACCCTTATCTTTGTCTTACAACCATTGTCCTGATAGCATTAGAATAATTTTCTTAAGCATCTATTTAATCCTGTTACTGCCTTTACTACAGAGAGCTCTCATAGGTAAGGAGCTATGTTGCCAATCTAAAGGTGAGTAGTTTGAATCTACCAATAGCTCCATAGAGGAAGATGGGAAATACCCTTCCACATGATTTATAGCTTCTGAAAACTCACTGGAGAATCAACCATGAGTCAATTCCAACTTGATGGTACACTACAACAACTACTCTTTTCTTTAACATTCTTTAATCATTTTTCATTGCCCTTAAGACAAAATAAAAGTGCCTT
The DNA here is from genome assembly GCF_000299155.1 of Elephantulus edwardii. Taxonomy (NCBI): domain Eukaryota; kingdom Metazoa; phylum Chordata; class Mammalia; order Macroscelidea; family Macroscelididae; genus Elephantulus; species Elephantulus edwardii. Next base: position 4,500,600 of record NW_006399842.1, on the reverse strand, counting down.
AATATGTCTTGCTAGATTCTTCCTGCCCTAGCGTTTAGCTAGGTCTTCCAACACTCATGTCCTCTTTTCTTGGCATGCTTCAGCTTTGCTGTCCATTTTGCCAGAATGATAGTTTCAGTCTCATTCCTAGTATGCCCTCCCCCTCCATGTTGATCCCTCTGTCCTCAATTCCACCCTGTTACCATTTCTTTCTTGATTGATTTATTCCTTCAAAAGAAGTAAATGAAGTTCCTCCTTGTGTGTCTTCATGTGTCTGATAGTTTTCCTACTGTGACACATGAGTTATCACACCTACCTGATGAATAAATTCTACATCTTTTACTTGTAATATCTTTCAGTCATTTTACCTATATCAATTTCTACTTGTCAAAGTCCAGCTCAGAAGTTATCTCCTCAAGGAAAGATATCCTGATTCTATCAGGGAGCTAATCACTTCTTCATTGCTTTCATGGAAATCCATAGAGGCTTGTTTCTCACAACAGGTTCTATCACTGAAATGTAGAAATTTACTTCAAAGAACACTTTATAAAGTATTGAAGCCAGAGATTCTATTCTCTGTTGTTGATGCAAAATACTGCAAAGAAACTCCACTTTAAAAATAATTTCATGCTAAAGTGAATATCAAAACCTATGTCACAAGGAGGGATCAGTATCTGGAGAGGGATGTCATGCTTGGGAGGGTGGAGGGACAGTGCAAGAGAGGAAGACCCTTGATGAGATGGATTGATTCAATAGCTGGGGAAATGGGAGTAGGTGTGCCTGAGACAATAAGATTGGCACAGGATAGAGCAAGGTTTAGGGCTGTTGTACATAGGGCTGCTATGAGTCGCAGGCAACTTGATGGCACATAACAACAACAGCAGCTCTGGAGTAGGATAGACTAAAATAGGGATTTTGCACAGTCATATACATTTTTGCATATAGGCATACGTCAAATAGCTCACGTGATTAGATCTGTCTTAGAGACAAACATTTCATTTCACTCACTCCACTCATTGTCATGGGGTAGGAACTGACTCATAGCTGACCCTCCTATATGTTTTCCAAGGTTGTAAATATCATGGGCAGAGATTGTCTTTCTACTTTGGAGAGAGTAGTGGATTTGAACTGCCAGAGAGATGTCATCTTTGGGTTAGAAAAGTAACTCTCTATGGACTGCACCACTGGAGCTTCTCCAAAATGCATGTGAGTATATAATTGATTACTCTTAATGTCAAGTAGCAATAACTCCACACGTAAGGCTCTCAGTAAAAGGTAGCCAAGAACATAAATATTATTTCTCTTTCTTTTATAATGTAATGATCCTCTTGTTACAATATTAATCAATAACTAATTTCATAGTTGGACAACTGTTTTTAATGACCTATTACTTGGGAGATATTGTTACAGAAGTCTTCGAATCATTCCCCGAAGAATTTGTCACATAAAGGGCAAATTCATTTACCTGTCATAAAACAGTAGTCAAAAGCCTCATTATATTAATTAAAGAAAGACTCATTTGGGTCTTTGTTGGTAGAAAGCTAAAATGTCTCACTTCTGGACCTGAACAGGAAATAAAATGGAGTCATCCAGTCAAAGACATATGAAATAACACCAAAAGGGTTCCAGAATGTGTTAATTGTGAAATCATGGGACACTTGAGTGTTTGATTACATTTGGGTTTTGTTTGGGTTTTTTTTACATTTGGTTATTTTTAAAAGGAATGGGTCTGCTCAGTCTTCAGGTCTACTCTTACAATGAGTTTACTATCTCCAGGAACTCCATAATTCTTCAGATTATTTTTGCATGCAATGCCTTGTTTGATTCTCTAAGAAACAAAATGAAACATTCACAGTTAATTTTTCTAAGATTAGATAAAGTGCACAGGATGTGATCAGTCCTGGTGTTACTCTCATGAATGTTGACATAATTAATGCATAACTTTTAATCATCAAATAAACTAGTATTAAACAAAGCTTATTTATTATCTATTATGTTCTAGATATCATCATTTAATATGTAGACAAAATTGTCAAAATAGCCCTGAAAAGTTAAATTTTTTTTATTAATGGAGAAATTAAACCTCAAGGAATTTAAAAGTAGAATTTAAACAATCACTATTTTTTTAAAAATATTCCTCTACTGCTATCTGACATGTTGTAAGGAGGGACATCATGCTTGGGAGGGTGGAGCGACAGCACAGGAGGGAAAGACCCTCTATGATGTGGATTTACTCAGTGACTGGGGTAATCAGGGTGGATGTGTCAGAGACAGTGAGATTGGCACAGGACAGAGCAGTGTTTAGGGCTGCTGTATATAGGGTCACTATGAGTTGTGAGTGACTTGGTGGCACATAACAACAAACAACAACAACAACTGCTATCTACCATTTTCTAAATGTTCTACTTTCTTGTGTTATAATAAAGAGGAGTCTTGATGGTGTAGTGTGATACATATTGTGTCACTAAGTGAAAGATAAAAAGTTCAAATCCACCAGAAGCCTCAACAGAGAAAGATGGAAATTTTCTTCTATAAAGATTTGGGCATGTTGCCTAGAGGAACTAGTCCTTGGAGAGGGACATTATGCTTGAAAAGGTAGAGGGACAGCCCAGAAAGAATGATCCTCGATGAGATGGATTGACTCAGTGACTGAAGTAATGGGAGTAGATGTGTCAGAGACAGTAAAGTTTGCTCAGGATAGAGTAGGGTTCAGAGCTGTTGTCCGTAGGATCACTATGAGTCACAAGTGACTTGACAGCACATAACAACAACAAAGATTTACAGCATTAGGGAGATTACGGGAAGTTGCTGTGAGTTAGAAATCACTAAATGGTAATGGATTTTGGTGTGTTGCAATAATAGACTATAAAAATGGGATCAAGTGTCTCTGCAGTGATGAGGATGGCACAGGACAGGACAGGGTTTAGGACTATTAGTCAAAGAGTCAATATGAATCATACTTGAACTGATGGTACCTGACAACAACAGTGATATATAGACAGCTGGAAGACAGAAAGCATTTGACTTTCAAGTAATCTCTTAGATAATTTTCAGTTTCCAGGTGTATAAGATGAGACTTAAAGAAGACTTCCAAAGTATATTGTGTGAAAGCTGAACAACACCCAACATGAAAATGATTGTGTAATAGAAGAATTATAAAATGAAATAAAAGAGTTTCTTCAACAAATGACAATGAAAACACAATTTATCAAAACCTCTTGGAAATAGCCAAAACAGTAATCAGAGGTCAATTTATAGCAATAATCAATCACATCAAAAGGGAAGAAAAAAAATTATAATTGACTCTCTAACCCAACATCTCCAAAAAGTTGAAAAACAACTGCAAGAAAACTCTTCAACCTTTAAAAGAAATGAAATTATAAAATTAAGGGAGAAATAAATGAAATAGAAACAAGAAAAACAATTGAACCATCAATGAGACTAGGAGTTAGTTCTTCAAAAAGGTCAATAAAATGGGCAACTCACTAGCAACACTACAAAGGAAAATAAAGAAAGGACACAAATAATCTGAATAACAGGTAAAAGGCGGAAAATTACGACAGAACCAACTGAAATAAAAAGATTAACAGAATATTATGAAAAACTATACTCAAACAAATATGAAAACCTAGAGGAAATGGACAATTACTTGGAAACTCACAATTTACCCAAACTGACACAGATTAAAGCAGAACACTGGAAGATAGATTTACTCCAGACTCATTCTATGAAGTAAACATATCTTTGATACCAAAGTCAGATAAGGACACCACCAAAATAGAAAACCATTAGTGAATATCTTTCATGGACATAAATGCAAAATATTCAATAAAATCCTTCCTAATAAAATTTAACAGTGCATAAAAAATAATAATAATTTACTATGACCAAGTGAAATTCATAGCAGGTATGCAAAGATCGTTCAATGTAAGAAAAACAATCAAGGTAATTCATCACATTAACAAAGCAAAGAACAAGAACCACATGATTTGATCAGTTGATACATAAAAAACTTTTGACAAAGTCCAACATCCCTTCCTGATTAAAGGACTAAGTAAAATAGGAGTAGAGGGGAATTTCCTCAACACAGTAAAAAAAGTATATATGCAAAACCAAGAGCCAAAATCATTCTCCATGTTAGAGAAAAATAGGCCTTATCACCTCTCTTATGCAATATTGTATTAGAAGTTTTAGTGAGAGTAATAACACAAGAGAAGGAAATAAGAGATATTCAAATTTGCAAAGAGGAGGTACAACTATAAATGCAGATTATATGATAGTATACTTAGAAAACCCTAAAGACTCAGCAAGAAAACTATTGGACATAGTTGACCAATTCAACATAGTAGCAAGATACAAGATCAACATACAAAAAATCAGTTACATTTCTCTATGGTGACAATAAGAAAAGGAGCTAAGGAAAACAATACTCATCTCAATAGCCAATCACAAGATTAAAATACTTGGGAGCAACTCTAGAGACACAAAACACCTATACAAAGAAAATTACAAAACATTACTACAAGAAACAAAAAGAGAGCTGGACAAATGGAAGAATATACCATGCTAAAGGATAGGAAGACTCAATATTGTGAATTCTATCAAAGGTAATCAGCAAGTTTAATGCAACCCTAATACAAATACCAATACTATTCTTCAATGAGATGAAAAAGGCAATTTCCAATTTCATCTGGAATGGAAAGAAACCTCAGATAAGTAAAGCACTTCTGAAAAAGAGAAACAAGGTAGGAAGCATCTCACTCCTTGAGCTCAGATAAAAACAACTATGAGATATTATCTCAATCCAGAAACAATAGCAAAGTTCAACAGAGCAGCAAACAATAAATGCTGATGAGATGTGGAGAGACCCTGCTTGTGGGAGTGTAAAATGGTGCAATCCCTATGGAAGGTGGTTTGACACTTTCTTAAAAAGTTAGAAATAGAAATACCATTTCACCCAGTAATGCCATTACTGGGAATATACCCTAAAGAAACAAGAATTGTCCTCTGAACAGATACATGCACATTTACGCATATTGCTGTGTTATTTACAATAGCAAAGAGATGGAAGCAACCCAAATGTCCATCAACAAACGAATGGATAGAAAAACAATAATATATTCAAACAACAAAATACTATGCAGCACTGAAATAAAATGAACTCGTAAAACATTGCACAGCATGGGTTATCCTGGAGGACACTATACTGAGTGAAATATCTCAGTTGCAAAATGACAAATACGGCATAGTCCCACAATTATAAAGCAGGTCTGACATGGGGAGTTGGGAGGAGAATAGAATAAGAGTGGATATATAATGAACATTGCATTGGAACAGATGTAGGAAAGAACTGTTTAGAAGGAATATACGATTAGGCATTATATATATGACAACACTCCATAATAAGAAGTATATTGCAAAGAGGACTGAGGCAAGGGAGGAGAGGGATGTAATTGTACAAGAACAAATGATTTTTTATTTTTTTAAAAGGGGGAGGATCTGGAGGGGTCAAATGTGAAACAATGAACTAATGAAAATCTAACTTTTCTGTAAACTTTTATTAAAATAACAATTAAAAGATAAAATTATTTTAAAAAATGTGTACCTTCGAGTTAGAACCAACTCATAGCTGACCCTCTAGCAGGTTTGGAGAGCCAGTAAATTGAATGGGAGGAGATTGCTCATCTTTCTCCAAAGGAGTAGCTACTAAATTTGAACCACACACCTTTGTATTAGCTGTGCAGTTCCTTACCACTAAACTTCTCTTTTCAGTGTTACTATTGTTAGGTGCTGTCAAGTAAAGTACAACTCATAGTGACCCTGTGAACAACAGGTCAGAACCTTGTCTATCCTGTGCCATCCTCTTCATCTTTGACATAATTGAGCCTATAGCAGCAGTCACTTATTGAGTCCATCTTATTGGGACCTTTCCTCTCTTCTACTGACCCTCCACCTTTCCAACCATGATATTCCAGTCCAAGGTATTGTCTCTTCTAGCAACATGCCCAGAATATGTGAGATGAAGCTTTGTCATCATAGTCACCAAGAGCATTCTGCCTAGATCCTCTGCAAGACATATCAATTTGTTATTTTGGCAGTACATGAAATATTTAGCATTCTTCTCAAGGAGCATTCTGTCTTCACTTTTCCCAAAATATATCTGTTCATTTGAAAGTCCATTCAACATGCTTCTCCAATATCACAGTTCAGAGGCATCAATTCTTCTGTCATCCTTATTTATTATCTACCTTTCAGACATATAGCAAGTGCCTGAATAGGCTATGACATGAATCAGGCACACTATAGTCTTCAAACTGACATCATTGGTCTTCAGTAATTTTGGGAAATCCCTAACAGCAGACTTGTCCAATGCAGTATGTCTCCTTATCTACTGATTGTTGATACCAAGGGTGTTGATTGCAGATCTAAGTAAGATGAAATTGTTGACAACTTGAATCTTTTCTCCATCTATTATATTGTTGCTTATCAATCCAGTGATGAAGATTTTTGTCATCTTGATGTTGAGATGCAATCTGTATTGAAGGCTGTATTCTTTGATCTGTTACGGAACTTTCAAGTCCTCCTCACTTTCAGGAAGCAATGTTGTGTAACCTGTATAGTATAGGTCATTGATTAAATAATTCAGAATAGTTCCTGTTCTTCAGTATATAGAT
>NW_006399842.1:4487652-4493847 GCF_000299155.1 Elephantulus edwardii | reverse complement strand
ATAGATATAGATATAGATATAGATATAGATATAGATATAGATATTCAGAGTCCCAACCAGACAATATTATAAAGTTGTAATGCATTTTACACTTTCCAAACTTCATGCAAACTTCTAACCATCATGTAGTATCTTCATCAACTGTTAGTTGAATTCCTTTTACTCTTGTAAGTCTATTAAAAATACTAATTCATCTCTGATGCTTTTTCTTAATCTGACTTTATTCTTAAAAAATAGAAAGGCCCCTTTCCTTACTATGCTTTTCCCCTAGGTCTTTATTTGGATTTATACTATGATTCTCATCTCAACCTACTTGAATATATGCCTGGCTTTTTAAAACTAGGATTTAAACTTCTTAAACCCAAGTTCAGTCTCTAACTTTCCCTTCTCTGTAGTGTCAGATACCTATATTCTCCCCACTTTTCTTTCTTATTTGTGACTCAGCAAGTTATTTTTGCTTGTTTGAAGTTCCAGGGAAATGTGAGTCTTATGCCCCATAGTCCACCATGCAAAATGGACAGATTGATTGAACTCCACAGGTCAGGTTTGCTCTGCAATGTCCTTTCAATAGCCCTGCATTTAGCTCTGCATGGGAAGGGATGCATTTTCAACTTAAAAATGAGATATCTGGATCAGTCAACGTTAGCCAAGGGCTGTGATGTTGAAAATATTATTTGTGTAAGAAACATTGTCCTATAACAGAAGGAAAATATCCTGGATTCTGAAAGGAATACCAATGTTCTCACTTAGAGCAAAAAGGATTTCTTTTTCATACTGTAGATTTCATTGTCCAAAATCAGACTTTGTTAAGTAGCTGTTAGAAAGCTCTCAAGTGTCACCATTCCCAATATCCTCCTTTTAATTAGCTCATTGATAGCAGAAGGATTTCTTCTTTTCCTTCTTTACGTCTTGTCTTTCTTCCTTCCTTCTCTACTTTCTCACTCCCTCCCTCTGTCCTTTTTCCCTTATTCTCCTCGTTCATTCCATCAACTTGCTACTGCTACCCACCTCACTTTCTTCTTTTCTTCTTTCTTTATTCAGTGTTTAATATCATGCGTTAGAAATTGGGGTGAAAACTGATTGATATTAAGGTAGAGTTAACCTGATAATCTGACCAAGGGACTTATGCATCTTTAAATAGTCTCTTATTACTAATCACATAGTCCTTGACAAACTGTGAAGAAAAGCAACACTATTGTTAGTTCTGGCTTTAGACCAAAATCCTAATGTTGAAACTCTAGTAAAACGGGTCCAATAATTTCTATTTCCTAATCTTATAGTCCTAAATAAATTTAGAGTTTAGAAGACTATAAGACCTATTCTATTTCAATACCTATAGCAGTCAAGGTCAATCCTTGAACTTCAGCACTAGGAACTGATCTAACATTTACCAAACTTACCGCAGGCAGAAGTAGGGTAAAGGCCTGCAGTGTTGTAGAAGGTGAAAAATCAATGAACAGGAACTCTAATTACTTATTTAAGAAATTATACCCACCAACTCCCTCCTTAAAGAAAAACAAAACAAAACAAAATCTGTCCAATAATTACATTCACATATGACCAAATTCAATGCTCGTTTTCTTTATGAGGTGGAAAAAAAAATCATCTTGATTCATTGGCAAAAGCCCTTAAGTCCTTCCTATAGACTAATAGGGCTGCCCCCTATCAGGTGCCATGCTAAACTCTGGAGACATGAAAATAAACAAGACTCAAGGTTTCTGCCCTGGAAGAATTCTCATTCAAATGGAGAAGGTAGACAAGTAAGTCATTCCAAGTCTAGATGCAAAGAAGAAATAGAGGAAGACCTGATATTTAGCTCTGACCCTACAAGTTAATAATATATTTCAATATTCTCAACACTGATGTCAGACTCTGGTAAGGGAATTGCGGGACCCTACTCCAGATCAACATTTGATGGCTATTCTGTTTGTCACTGCTTGAGGAACCCTCTAAATAGAAGTATGTATAAGATATCCTTCTGCCTTCTTGGGCTGACCTCTCTCATCTCATAAAGTCTTCCTATAATTAGCCCTATGAAGGACAAAATGGACAGTATTGTTAACTATTGAACACTCAGTAGTTAATCCAGTGCATTGCACTTTATAGATGTTCAATAAATTTTGCAGAGGAAATTGACCCTTTACTTACTCTGAACAGACAAATGTTCACACCTGATAAAAATAGTCAAAAGTCCCTCCTTCCCAAAATATTTTTTTATGGTGGAAGATCTGTGTGAAAAATAGCTTATCATGTGGGATAGGGTTGTAATTGTATTTTTACAACAATTTCTCCACAATTATATGAGATTTAGGGTCTAGTTCACCTATGTCCGGCAAAGCTTTGCTTCTTTAGAAATAGGAGAGAGAAGCAGAGAGAGACACCTGGTAGAGAATTCTGGGGAGAGGGAAGTACATTTTGGCAGATCAGGACCAAATTCTGAACCACAGAAGGGTATCTTAAATGTTCAGGGCAACCTAGGGAGAGAATTGGGTCTAGAGGCAAACTTTCTCAAACTATTACATTGGAGATACTACACTTATAGTGGCTTACCCAACATACTTTATAGTATTGGTAGAAGCTAAAGGTTACTGGGAATTCTGTCTCAGTAAGAGTGAAAGTTACTACCGGTAAGTCTTATCTAACCCCCACAACTATGGTGAGTATTATCATCCCATTAACTTATCAGTAAAATCAGCCTCAGAGTTTGGAATATGCAGGTGCTCCGAAACAAGTGTGTTTAGGTTCCAGCTCCAGCTTTCCGGCTGCTTGACATTGGAGGAATTATAGAACTTATTAATTGCATGCTGTGTTATCTGTAAAATGGGAATAATAATAACCTCACTATAAAGATTCAGGAAAATAAGTAGGTGAAGACAAATTTGCAAATACCAGGAATCATCTGACAAAAGGATCATCAAGGGCAGGTAGTAAAAAAGCATTGTCAAGGACAGGTCACAAAGAGAAGAAACAAGGGTAGGAAAGGGACTGGGAGAGAAAAAAACTATATATGTAGGCTGCCTAGAAGTTGGTGGATTTCAGATTTAATTATCAGCCTATTCCTGGAGAAAGAAATACATATTGCCTGATATGGGTTCACAAGCTGATAAATATTTAATGGACAAATAATGAATCTTGCCATAAATATTTAATGGGGCAACATCAAGGTATATTGTGGTGGTGGTGTGCAGAGGGAAGGGGGCTGTCGATGTGAAGACAATTGAGTTGGAATGAATGGAGATTAGACCAAGAAGCATTAGTCCCGCTGAGGGTAAGTTGGTCAGCCTTGAAACCAGGTTAGTTGCTTAAATAAAAGAATGGATGAGTTGTTGTTTTGCAAAATAAAAACTCCTGTGAAAATGGCTGCAGGCAATATTATACCTATCATTTTTACCTTTTTTTTTTAAGACAGTATTGGACTATTTATCTGGGAGTGGGTAACCACTGAAGGTTTAGTATGCGCAAAATGAAAGTTTAGGTGAGGTGAAGATGAGCATTCATTTGAGAGGTGACAATTGTTTTTATAAGTTTATTGACTTCAAAGAGTGATGTCTATTCAGTAAAATAAATAGATAGTGTACTTCACAGAAAGGTTTTGTTTCTTTTTAATCCATCATGTGGCAGAGATTAAGGAAGCTCTACACCATAAAGTGAAAAAAGATAGATGTTGATATGTGTTTATAGAGCTCACTGTTGGCCAATGAAGATTGTAAGTCAGAAATTGCTATGAGGTATCAACAGTAGCAGGATTGGACAAGGAATGAGCTGTGCAAGCATCAGAACAAGTCAACTATAAATCAGGGAAGATTTCCAGAATAGAGCAGCTTCCAGGTCATGATGTGAAGATAGAAATCTGTGGTTACATGTCTGCCTCTTTCCAGCCAATGGAAAGCCCCAGGGGAAAGAGACAGAAGGATTAGAATAACTCACAAGGCAACAATTAAATGGCCTTCAATGCAAAGGTGTGAGATTTTACTTCAAATTGAATGATATTTGAAACCATTATACTCTGCATGAATGGGAACTAGCGTGTATGCATACGTTCATGTGTTTCCAGGCCTTGGGAAGGTTTGTCCTGGCGACAGTGTGCAATCAGAGCAGGTAGGAGGCAGAACAAAAAGTGCCTCTTCTTGAAGTTCCTTGAAGAACTTGAAAACAGGAACCAAAAATAGACTAAGCCCCCCCCCCCCTTGCTCCCTGTTTCTTTCTACCATCTGTCAGCCCCACTCCCCTGGGGAAAAGCTAAGGCTGACAGTAGCAGAAAGAGGAAACAGGGGTGTGGGTGGGGAAGTTTGGTTTTTTTCCCCCTCTGCCAGGCTGAGCTATTAATTGACTTTCTGGGATGTAGAGGAATGACAAGCTTAGTCTCACTTGGCAAGTATTTCACCAGAGAGGGCTAGCATAACACTCAAGGTCACCCAGCACCTTTGTCAGACAGGCAGGGCCAGATTCCCAGGGCCATCTGGAATTCTCTGTATTACTTCAAAACACACTACACTAAATGGTTCCAGCTTCCATTCTTAGCAGTACTTGGGATGCCATGTATTTTGAAGAGGTTAATCAAGGGACATCTTTATGGTATGCTTTCTCAGCTCTTTGGAAACCAAATGTTTGCTAACCACCTTCCCAGGGACGAGCCACCGTCCTCACATGAACTCAGCAACAGATGCTGTTTACTTCAAGCAGCACAATTCCTTCCAACCTCTGATGCATAATAGGCAACTGAGCCTTTCATCTCCAGGGCCTCAGGACCCCTAGGAGACAGGTGGGCAGATGGATGCCCTGCCTCATTCTCTAGGGGCCTGTTTCTCCTCTTTCTAATTTCTCCCACCCAGCCTTGAGTTTGGCCTAGAATGTGGCAGGTTTTAAGGGGACAGGAGAATTTGTCTCAGGGGCATCCAGTATTTGCTTCTTTCTGGATCAGAATCTTGGCCTTCTCCTACCTGCTTCTGAGAACTGACAACATCATTGTCAGGGGCTGAATCAGGGCTCTTTCTTTCTCTTTCTCCAAGTGAGGATAAGGAAGATTTCAGTTGTTTCTTCACATTGCTTGACTTCTCCCCAGTAACTGCTCATCTGCCATATATATTGTTTGTTGTTGTTATGTGTTATCGAGTAACCTGCAACTCATATCAATCCTATGTACCAAAGCTTTGAACCTGTCCTATCCTTATCTAATCTTGCTGTCTCCAACACAGCTGCCCCTATTACCCCAATCACTGTGCCAATGGAGTCAATCCAGGGTCTTCCTCTCCTGCATTGTCCCTCCACCTTTCCAAGAACAATGTCTTTCTCCAAAGAACGGTTCCTCCTGGCAACATGGCCTAACTATGTGAGACAGAGCTTTAAAATCTTTGCATCCAGAGAGCAACTTTCTTTTACCCTCTCCAGAACAGACCTGTTTGTTCTCTTGGCAGTCCATGGTATTTTCAAGACTCTTCTCCAGCACCACAATTCAGAGGCATCAGTCCTTCTGTCATCCTTATTCATTGCCCAGTTCTCTGATGCATAGCAAATAATTGCAAAGACCATGATGACCTGGATCAGGTACACCTTAGTCTCTAGACTGACATCTTTTCACTTTACCACTCTGGAGAGGTTTCTGATAGCCAACTTTCCTTATCCAATTCATCTTTTGATTCCCTCACTGTTGGTTCTAAGAGTGTTGACTGTGGACTTGAGCAAACAGAAATTGTTAACAATCTCAATCTCTTCTCCATCTATCATGGTGCTGCCAATTGGCCCAGTGGGGAGAATCTTTGTTTTCTTGATGTTTGAGAGTCTAAATGTTCTCCTTGGAGGACAAAAATCTGATAGAAAGAGGAAGCCCATAAATAACAGTAAAACCTCTTCCTTTCACATGAGTCAGTAGTCAAATAACCAGCCAGCATGTAAACTAGACACTTTTAATGTGTGCCAGAACAGTAAAAAAAAAAAAAAATCATCTTCATTATTTAAATTGTAAACTTTTGAGGAAACTTGCCTATACCCTTTTTCTTCTTTGGCATGAACTTGAAAGAACTTAATATCAAAGAATGTGTTGGAAATACTCTTGTAATCACAATGGAACACTTACTCTGTGAATAAAATAAACACCGAGTGACCCCAGTTGAGAGTGAAAAGAGTTTCATGGTATTCTTTTTTTTAATTTTTTTATATATTTTTTATTATTATTAAATTTTATTATTTTTAATGAAC
>NW_006399842.1:4443892-4481282 GCF_000299155.1 Elephantulus edwardii | reverse complement strand
TCATGGTATTCTTTGAGCATTTGTAACCAGCCACACAAGACATTTATTTTATAGGTGCTGGAGAAAAGTATTGAACATACCAAGAGAACAAACAGGTCTAACCTGGAGAGGGTGAAATCAGGCTGCTCCTTGGAGACAAGTATTTTGAAACTCTGTCTCACATACTTTGTACATGTGACCAGGAGAGACCAGTCCTTGGAAAAGGACATCATTGAGAGGAAGACCCAGGATGAGATAGATTGACACAATGACTATGGCAAAAAAGGGCAGGTATGTCAGAGACAGTGAGATTGACTCACGATATGGTATGGTTCAGGACTATTGTTCATAGGATCACTATGAGTTGTATTTGACTCGACCACACTTAACAACAGTAGACTTTTCAACTAACAATACCCTCACATTTTCTTGTTTTTAATGTATACACAAATGCACAGACGTACATACATGGTCCTGTATGTGTAAGGGTCAAATAAGGCTATACTTTGTCTACAGTTCCACAGTCAGTTGGAAAAGAGCTCTGATAGGCTGCCTGCCTCTCAGTGTCCTGATCTGTCTTCTCTGACTCACAGACTACCTTCTCCAAGCAATCTTTCCTCCACCAGCATTACAGGTACAAGCCAGGCATTTCACGTGTGGCCATTTTTTTTTTTAAAAACCCAGAGTCTGTGATCAATTTCATGGGAATGTGTTTTGGAGAAGGAAATTGCCCAATTATGGATCTAAAAATGCAATGTTTCTCTCATCGCCTCGATAAAGCCCTGAGTGGCCCCAGGGCTCTCCTCTGCCCCTTTCAGACAATGGTGGAAGGGAGGAGACAGGGCCCTGCTCAGCAGTTCAGACCTGCTTACTGCACAAGCAGGAAAATGAAATGACTGATACCATGTAATTAGGCCTTAATTATTTATCATTTTTGGTTAATTACTGCCACTTGCAAGTTAACGGGTTGTAAAACTCTTGGGCTGTGTTTATTAAATGTTAGGCAATCATTAGCAAGGAAGTACCATCTTCCAGTGTTAGAGAAATATCCATAAAAATCCATGACCGCGAGCAATGCAGGAATTGAGGCCCCCTGGGAGACAGTTACATGGATTTATGGCTAAATATATATTTTGAATCAGTATAGCTATGTTTGAGTAGAAGTCCTTAATAAAAGCCACAAAGCCTTTGTGGACTTTCGAATAATTCCACTAGTAACATGGAATAAGAACTAGAGGAGAGAAGTAGAAGGAAGAAGTAAAAGACAACTGTGTGCAAATAGCCCTCCTCCTCCCAATAATAATATCTAGGTTTCTACCATTAGAGAGTCATTCCTTGAACTATAATGGTACCTGACTATGTAAATATCCTCAGAAAGCAAATATTCTTGGGAGAAGTTCTTTGCACTCAAATAGAAAAATGTGGCTTTGCAACAAACCTTGTGAAAAACAGCTGGTAGTTTTAGTCAATAGTTCACTATGAGCATACAGTCAAACAAACTTAAGGGGTACTAAAAATATTAAACTGGTTTTCAGCTTCCTTCCAACACAGGGAGGCTCCATGTGAATTAGAGTAGAACTATGTGTCGGGTTTTCATTGGCTAATTTATTCATGATAGAACACTAGGGTTTTCATTCAAGGTGCCCTTGAGCAGACTTGGACTGTCAACCTTTTGATTAGCAACAAGAGCATTAATTATTGCAACACTCATTAAGTCATAATAATATTGGGGAAAGACATTGTACTTAGCAATGAAGCAAATCAGTTCAAAAGTAGAAGACCTTCGATAAGATGGACTGACTAAGTGGCTGCGGCAGTTGACTTCAAGCACAGCAGAAATTGAGAGGATGATACAGGACAGGGCAAATCATTATTCTGTTGTATGTAAGGTGGCTATGAGTTAGAACTGATTATATGGCACCTACCAACAAGGATCAGGATGAGCAAGGTGAATGCACAGACATACCTCAACTGATTAGATGCAGGTAGATTAATTCTGAAGCTCCCATTTAGAAAAGAACAGTGAAAAGCTAGAGTGAATTCTTAACAAATGAATTGGATGATAACAAGACAGAATATGAAAAGAGTCTTTGAAAGAATTGAGACTATTAAGTGTTGGAATGTTAACCATATGGTCAGTAGTTCAAACTCATCAGTCACTCTGTGGAGGAATGATAAAGTCTGTTCCTGTTAATATTTATGGAGTAGAAAATCCAAGTGAGGATTGTTATTAATCAGAACTTACTCGACAGAAGTGGGTCTGTATGTAGTCTGGAATGAAAAGGCTATAGAGTTTGATGCTTGTCTTCAAAGATGGTTAAATGCTTCCATGTGAATTTCGAAGCAGGGTTGATGATTTCCAGAGGACAGGAAAAATAGGTAAAAGCTACAGGAAGGCAAGCTTGAGCTTTGAAAGATTTCAAAAGGTAAAACTGATCCACCAATAGAATGAGCTGATTGAAAAGGTAATGAAATCTCCTTCTTAGAAGTGTGCTAGCAGAACCTCAGGAACCACCTGCTGAAGACATTTTGGAAAGTGCTTTCATCAGGTTAAAAGTTGGAAAAAATAGAAATGTTTAAAATTCTATAAATGTTAAATTATGAGCAATTTAGCATATATTAGTTAATAAATGGCTTTGGTTGGCACTGAGAGCTGGAGGCAATCAGAGACCCGTGGGAACCTGGGGGTGTCATGAAGGAATAGTGAAAGATGCAAGTGGAGTATATGTATATGTATATAAAATTATAATTATAATGTGGGATGAAGTGTTCTTATTTTGGGGAAATGAAATTATTGTCCTCTACCCATGGAATGGGAGGGATCAGAGGAAGCTTAAGTCATTGAGTTACTTTCTCATCCAAGGTCTTAGTCTTCTATCTGTAAAGAGGGCACTATCTTGGAATCAAGGAGCCCTGGTGGTACAGTGATTGAAGAATTCAATTTCCAAGCAAAACCTTAATGATTTCACCCTACCAACTTACCACCAAGGGAAAGATGAAGCTGTCTACTTCTGTACATCGTTGGAAACAATATGAACACTTTTTTTTCTGTAGGGTCACCCAAAGTTAGAATTAACTCAACTGTAGCAGGTCTGGCAAAAGTTGGTGGTTTTTCAGACCTTTATCTGCCATTAAATGAATCTGAGTTCTGACGAGGAAGTCGCTCTGTGACCTCAGTCTCTCAGGGATCTACCCAATCCCCTGTTTCTTTACTTGCAAAGCACAGAAAATGATGCTTGCATCTAAGCTGCCTCTCTAAGAAGCTATAAGGAATAATGAGGCCATTTATCGCTCCTCTGAGCTTAGTGTTGAATGTTCAATCACCGTCGAGAGGTACTTGTACACAGACATTTCAGGTACATAATATAATATGATAGGCATAGAAAAGCATAAAAAGATTTGTAATTAAGATAAAGAATCAATCAACCTACCATTTCTTCTTTCAAAAGCTCAACCCAAACAAAAAGACAAGTGACTGCTCTCAAGGTCATGGAATGTATGTTTATAGATTTATATATTGAATGTGAAATAAAAACTCAACTGAAACAAAAAGCATTGCTATTGGTCATTGATCTGACAAACATAAGAATTCAAAAATGTGTCTGGGTCCTTGTGCCAGACACCATGAAGCACACCAGGAAGTGTATGGTCTTTCTTTTCAAATATCTTCCAGTCCAGTGTCAAGGATTGAAGCTGGAGTAAGTTTGATCGAAGTGGTAACCTAGTGACCAGAAACTACACTGCAATCCTGAAGGCATGCTATAAGAGTAAAGGGTGAGCAATCTCCTTCGTGTGCCTCTGAAAGCCCACCGGAAGGTCAACTATGGGTTGGTTCTGACTCTATGGGACACAACTACAACATACATTAATAGGGGCTGGGCCACTCAACCCTGGAGCCCTGTGACTAGTGTAGTGTCTGGCACATAGCAGGTCTTATTAATTATTCAGTGAATAAATCCTTAATTGGAGATTTATAAAGAGTAGAGCAATGCAAGCATTAGAGACGTCTATGGGAAGGAAAAATTTTGGCTGGATGAGAAACTCTGAGGATCCTTCAAGATTAATCTTGTGTAATAAACATTTGTAAAAACAGAAGGTAAGCATGAAATACTCCAAACAGTGGTTTCAGCAAGACCTTGTAGCAAAGACAGGAAAGTGTGGATCATGTACACAGTTCATGTGCTCATACCAGAACCTTTAACCTATTCTTTCCTGTGGATTTATATGGGCTAGACTGATTCCTAAGGGACACATCTGCTTTTACTTTTCACCATGTGAATCCATTCACTGCTGGCTTTATCTTCTCAAAGCAGAGTTCATAAGCACATTAATACAACAGGCAGATACGTGTTGGGTAGGTAAGTGAACGAATATGTGGCCGCAATTGAAGCTTCTTTCCCATCAAACTTCTCTCTTTTTGCAATTCCCTTCTTTAACTAGGAGTCATCAGCACTAAGAGTCAGAGCTGGACAAGCAAAAAAATACACCAGGGGCCCATCCTCGCCTCCCTCCTTTTTGAAGTTGTCAACCAGGGGATATTTCATTAGAGACAATAATAGGGAAGATGAGACACTGTCTCCTTTGCTAGCCTGTACCACTCCAGAGAATGAGACAGAACATCAATTACTTAAAAGAAAAGTCACATTTTATTCAGTCAGGGAACATGATAGGGGGTTAGGAGAGAGAATCAGATTGATGAACATGGATGTGAGCTTCTTACTGTCCCTATGGGGAAAAAGAAGGCTGCCCATCAGCTAATTTGAACAAATGCCACCAAGTAGTGACAGTTTCCCCAGAGGCCTGTATTTGTTCTCTCTTTCTAGAATATTAATTGGAACTGGGATTATTGTTAGAAGAAACTATGATCTCCACTCCCCCCATTTCCCACATGAAATATAGAGCCACAGATAATGTAGAGTGACAAAGCAGACAATATTTGAACCATTTCATTCCTTTAGGCATTACTCATGGAACCCCAGCACCAGTGGGTGATCCGTGTGCCCTCTGGTATGTGTAGGAGGACCCTTCTGCGCGGACACACTGAAAACCTGTTCCACAGCCCATGCACAGGTGCTCACTCTGCATCCCATTGTCACTCTGCTACAGAAGCACATTTTGTAGAGGCAGAAATAGGAGGCATTTGCTTGACCATATGTCTTCTCTTGGATACCTTCAGCATCAATTTAAGAACTTGTTTTTCTCCTTCCTCTGTCTTTTCTTCCATCTGATACTACTTGTCCTCCTTTCTTCTTTTCCTGTCATCCTACTAACATTTATCAAGTCTGTAATATATATAAGTAATTTCTTATGTCAATTCAATCTTGTAGGTATAACTCTCATTGAAAAGATGAGGAACTTGGACAGAAAGACACCTTTCTGACTCTCTGTTGTTGTTATGTATCATGGAGTTGCCTGTGACTTACAGCCACCCTAAGTACAACAGTTCTGAACCCTGCCTTGACCTGAGCCAGTCTTACTAACAGTGACAGACCTACTCCCATCCCTCCAGTTACTTTGTCAATTCATCTCATCCAGGGTCTTTCTCTACTGTGCTGTCTGTCCATCCTTCCAAGTATGATGTCCTTTTCCTTTTCCAAGGACTGATCCCTTCTGGCCACGTGCCCAAAGTATGTGAGATGGAGCTTCAAAATCCTAGCCTCCGAGGAGAAATTTAGTTTCACCCTCTCCAAGACAGACCCATTTGTTCTCTTAGTGGCCCATGGTATGCTCAATACTCATCTCCAGCACTACAACTGAAAGTCATCAATTCTTCTGTCACCCTTAGTTCTTATTGTCCTTCTCTCAGATGCATAGCAAGTAATTGTAAAGACCATGACCTGAAGCAGGTGCATCTTAGTTTCTAGACTAACATCTTTGTTTCTCAGTACTCTGCAGAGGTCCCTGACAGCAGATTTTTCTAGAGTAATTCATCTTTTGATTTCCTGACTACTGGTGTCAAGGGTGTTGATTATAAAGCTGAGCAAGCTGAAATTGTTAACAATCTAAATCTCTTTTCCATCTCTGATGGTTCTGTCAATTGGCCCAGTAGTGAGAATCTTTGTCTTCTTGATGCTGAGCTTCAGTCCATATTGAAGACTACAGTTCTTGATCTCCTGCAGCAAGTGCTTCAGATCCTCCTAAGTTTCAGTAAACAAGGTTGTGCCATCTGCATGTCATTGATTAATAGTCCTCCAATTCTGATGCCACATTCCTCCTCATAAAGCCCAGCCTCCTGAATGATCTGTTCTGCATATAGATTGAAAAGCTGTATCCCTGACACACTATCTTCCTGATTTTTGAACCATGCACAGCTTCTTTGCTCTGTTCTGAAGACTGCTTCCTGGACTGAGTAAAGGTTTCACATGAACACAATCAAGTGTTCTGGGATTCCCGTTCTCCTCAAGGCTAGCTGCTGCAAATAGGTGTCAGGATGGCAAAGTGGTCTACTGAACCAAACACAAGTTTCATTTCCTCCAAGTGAGGATTCTGGTCTCCAGTGGATGTAGAGATTAGAATCCCACTTCTGACAGACCTTTTCTGACTACCCTAATTATTTTTACAACTATTTTCTATCATGGCAAACTCTTCATTATAAATAAACATAACACTGGGACATATCAGATATCATCTTGCTTACTTATTTACCTGCTGAGTGCCAGTATTATTATAAGATGGCAAATTTATCAATTTTGGGACTATATTTGACTTTTTGTTATTGAGTCTCTCTTGCCCATAAAAGGGTGCCCAGTACAAAGCATATACTTAGAATAAAGAGGCAGATTTTATTAACTAGTCTAGGAATGTACTTCCTATTTCTGTTTTAATTTCCAATTTTTTGTGGGGTCTGAAAAGCTTATAAATATGCCGTCCAAGGGATAATAATTCTAATTTATTCACCTGTAATAACAAAGAAAGCAGGAGAATTAGGAATAGGGGGTAAAAAATTGAATGTGTGGCTACTGGCCTCCAGAGACTAGAAGAAGAGGTTAGCTCCTGACCACCTTGATCAAACATCTGGTGGCCTAGTGGCAAGAAACTGTGCTGCAATCCCAAAGACATGTGGTTCCAAGCCACCAGCTGCTCCGCTGGAGTAGGATGGGCAATCTCCACTCATGCAATTAACTGCCTCTGAAAACTTGCAGGAGGTTTGGCTATGGGTCGGTTCTGACTCTATGGTAAATAACAACAAAACAACATGTACAGTAAAGCCCAATCAATTAAAAGCTGACGTTACAGCAGATATTCAGAGGCAGTAAATTGCATGGGAGAAAAGGGTCCATCTTTCTCCGTCAGAGCAGCTAATGAATTAAAACTGCATGTTTTAGGTCACAACACATCTCCTTACCACTGAGGATCCTAATCAAATCTGGGGGCAGGGATGCTGAACAGTTTCAAATTCTCATGTTCTCTAGACTGTCTAGATCCAGTCCTGGCTCCAAAGATGAACCTTTGAAACCACTGCTCTGGGATAATCCTTAAAAGTTAAACTAAAAATATTCCCTAAAATCACCTTAAAATCAAACGGTAATTTAATGTTAACTAGCAGAGAATTATTGTCTAGAGTGTTGTGTCTTTTTAAGATTGTTGTTTTTGTTTGGTGTCATTGAATCAAGTATTACTCATAGTGACCCTATGAACAACAGACCTGAACCCTGTCTAATCCTGAACCATCTTCATCATCTCTGACACACTTGAACCCATTACTGCAGTGACTGTGACAATCTATCTCTTTGAAGGTCTTCCTTTCTTTTCCCATCCCTCCACCTTTCCAAGCATGGTATATCTTTCCAAGGAATAGCCTCTTCTAGTAACATGTTCAAAATATGAAAGATAAAAGTTACATTGCCCTTTCCTCTGAGGAACACTCAGGTTGCACTTTTTTCAAGACCCGTTCTTTTGACCGTTGAGATATTCAACACTCTTCTTCAAAAACACAAGTCAAGGGCATCAATTCTTATTCTGTCATCTCTATTGCTTGTCTCAGTTGCCTAGAAAGTGATTGAAAGATATTGGCCAAACCAGGCACACATTAGTCTTCAAACTGATATCATTGCTTCTTATTTCTTTAGATAGGTTCCTGACAGTGGATTTGCCCAAGTCTTGATCTCTTGTCTTCTGGTACGAACGGTATTGGTTGTAGATCAAAGTAAGATCTAGCTATATAGGATCAAATTAACAATAGCAACTCAAATATTAAGTAGAAACCTTAACAAGCAGTAAATTTATGTTTGTGAGGTTTGAACAACTGAAAAAAAATGAGAATGATAATGGTCATACAATTTGAAAAATGTAATAAATGTCACTGTTGAAGTGGTATATTTCCCATAATTTATATTCTCACAACCACCACTAACAAAAAAGAAATTATTTTAAGAAGTTATAATTTTGGAATCTGTTATTAAGTTCCATTTAAAAATGTGTAATTTCTTTACTCTGTGCTTTAAAATATTGCCTTGATTAAATAAACATTTTAGGCAGAAGAAACGGTATAAGCAAAGGTGTATAGGCGATAATAGTGATGGTTCCTCATTCATGGCACTACTTTTAGAAAATACAACTGAAGATGTTAGAATATGTTACATGAATTATTTCTGAAATCCTGGACTGTTTATGTGTAGTAAGAGTTTCTAAATGGCTTATATTATGTCACAGAACAAAAGCACTTTTGGACCTTATTTGGCATATTGAAAGCACATTAAATTACAAATCCAAAAGGAAATATACAGTGTCATTCCTAGCTTGACCATATATGGGCTTAAATAAGATAGAAAATTTTAGGACTTACAGAGAACACATGTATCATCTTTCACTATGAAAAGATTTGAAGATTATAGAAAGAGCCTGTGAATCATGTTTTTGCCCCATTTCAATCCATTATCCTACAGCAGTGTGTTTTTAAACATGAAACTACTCTTTAATCCTTCACCAATTTGCTGTGGAGGCTGCTCATAACCACAAAGTGTAAAGTCTCAAGTCCTGGCCTTGGCCTGCATGACCTTACATGAACTGGCCTATACCATACTGCACTTTATGCTGTTCTTAAAACATATTCCTGTCCAAGGACATTTACACTTGCTTTTTACAAGATGAACTCACATAGTGCCTATAGCAATGGGCGTGAGTATAGCAGAGATTGTGAGGATGGAGCAGGAAACAACAAGGTAACAAGGTTCATATCTGTTCTCAACAATGTTAGTACGAGTTGTAGATAATGTGACAGCACTAACAGCAATATAATGTCAGAAAGATGCACAGACAACCTTGTCTTCATTCAAGTCTTTGATTACAACGTGGACCTTCAAAGAGTCAATGTTATGATCACTCTGTCCTAAAATAGTAAGCATGCTGTGAAAATGCAATGCAATGAAAATGTTGCCAAAGATTATTAAAAATTAGCTGGAGCAGTACATCAACAAGGAACTGCCAGAAACACTGGCTAGAGTCAGAGGAGGCTACGGAATGAGCAATATCATTGTTGGTATCAAAAGGATCTTGACTAAAATCAGAGAATCCTAGAAAGATGTTTCTCAATCACTGTTGTCCAGTCAGCACTGACTCATAGGTGACCCTCTCTTGGCTTTTTTAAAATTTATTATTAATTTCAATGAAAATTTACAGAAACTTTGGATTTCCATTCATTCACTGTTGTACTTTTCTCCCCTCCCAACCCTCCCCCCTAGAACACTACCCTCTTAGAAAAGCAAAAGAAAAATTCTTTCATTGTTTTACAATCCCACCTCTCATGTCCACTCCACTATGGAGCCTTTGCTTTGGACTCCTGTCATAACAAAAATACTTAATCACATATCCCTTTTAAACAGTCTCACCCTCAACTGTTTCAATGCAGTATACATTATTTGAACCCATCTTTCTCAGTCTTCCCCAACTCCAAGGTCAGTCCTGTTTTACAACAGTGGCACCATGCAGTATTTGTCCTTTTGTGACTGAACTACTTCACTCAGCATAATGTTCTCCAGGGTCACCCATTTTTAATAATATTGCACGAGTTCCTTGTTTTTCAATCCAGTGTAGTATTCCATTGTGTGAGCTTCTCTATCCATTCGTTTGTTGATTCTGGTGGCTTTTTTAGGCTTCATAGCACATATGAACAGATTGTCCTTCCTTCTCTTCCAAAACGGGTGGTGAATTTCAACTGCTAGAGAGTGCTATCTTTGAGTTGGCAGCACAATTCTCTACAGATTACACCACCAGAGCTCCCTAAAAGACATGTTATTGTATTTTATTCACAATATAAATAAATTAGACTGTGTGGATTGTAGTAAATTATAGATAAAATTGAGAAGAAAGGGAATTCTAGAGCACTTAGTTATGTTTATACAGGACTTTTACATATACTAAGAAACAATTATTAAAACAGAACAAGGAGATACTACATGATTTAAGATTAAGAAAATATAGAAATACCATTTGACCCAGAAATTTCACTACTGGGAATATACCCCAAAGAAACCAAAACCACCACCCAAGCAGATATATGCACACTCATGTTTATCGCAGCTTTGTTCACAATAGCAAAGAGTTGGAAACAACCTAAGTGCCCAGCAACAAATGAATGAATACAGAAGCTGTGGTATATTTCAACAATGGAAGACTACACTGCATTGAAAAATAAGGTATGCATGAAATATTATACAAAATGGGTGACCCTGGAGGACATTATGCTGAGTGAAATATCTCAATCACAAAAGAACAAATACTGCATAGTGCCACTGTTGTAAAACAGGACTGACTTCGGGGTTGGAGGGAGACTGAGAAAGATGGGATAAATTATGAACACTGCATTTAAACAGATGAGGGAGAGAACTGTTTAAAAATGATATATGATTAGGTATTATTGTCATGATAGGAATCTAAAATGAAGGTTGTATAGTGGAGTGAATTTGGAGGGAGGGATTATATAACAATGAAAGAATTTTTCTTTTAATTTTCAAAGAGAAGAGTGAACTGGTGGTGGGAGGTTGTGCAGGGAGAAAAATGCAACAATGAATGAATGGAAATCCAAAGTCTCTGTAAACTTTAATTAAAAGTAATAAATAATAATGATAATAAATAATCATCATCACTTGAAAAAAAGTAAGAAAGTATATATCAAGGTTACATCCGTTTGTCTTACCTGCTCAAATCTGTATGCTGAGCAAACAGTCCTAGTAGCTGGGCAATATGAAGGAAAATGTGGCATCGGGATAGGAAGAAGACTTATTAATAAGCCGTTGTATGCAGATGATACTACCTTGTTTCCTGAAAGTAAAGAGGACTTGAAGCACTTACTAAAGAAGATCAAAGACTATAGCCTTCAGTATGGATTACATGTCAACATAAAGAAAACTAAAATCTTCAAAACTGGAGAAAAAGTGAGTGTCATGATAAATGGAGAAAAGATTGAAGTTGTCAAAGATTTCATTTTACTTAGATACCACAATCAACAACCATGAAATCACAAGTTAAAAAATCAAAAGACTTACTGCATTGAGCAAAGCTGCTATCAAGTACTTCTTTGAAGGGCTAAAGGGTAAGGATTCCAGTTTCAAGACTAAACCGTACCTGATGAAACCATGGTATCTTCAGCAGCTCCACAAGCATTTGGAAGTTGGACACTGACTAAGAAACACCAAAGAAAAATAAATGCCTATGAACTTTGGTTTTGGTAAAGATAATTGAATATACTATGCACAGTCAAAAGAAAACATTGCCAAATCTATCTTGGAAGATACGTAGAGAAATGCACCTTACAGACAAGAATGTTGACACTTCTCACAAACCTTGTGCATATTAGCAGGAAGAACCAGACCTTACAAAAGGAATTATTCTCGGAAAAGTAGGTGGTAGTAAAAAGAAAGGAAGACCGTCTGGGGGTGGGTGGAAATAACGAAAGCAGCAATGAGCTTAAACCAAGTGGAGATGGTAAGGACGGCACCGGATGAGGTTTAGTTGCAATCTGTTGTGTGTAAGGTTGTTATGAGTCAGAATTGACTCAAAGACATCAAAAAGCAAAAACAAAGCATTAGCTCCTTAGATACAACCAATCTGCTTACGTTATTTCCATTTTTTTATGTCTAATACTGTACTACATAGTTGCTTATTTATGTATTTACCAACTTTCTCTCTTGTAATTTTTTTTTCTGTTCCAAAGGAATGATATTATTTGGCTTACTTTGTTTAGAGGCGTTCTAGATAGAACTGCAGTAATACAGAAACAACAAAAATAGCCCTGTGAAGCATCTTAATTTTCCGTCTTAGAATAACCTAATACTCACATTGTACCAACATTTCACATTGATGACTGAGTCAGCATAAAGGCTTAGTGCCTTGTTTTCTCATCCAGTGCTGTTTCTACTGCTCCTAGTGACCCCGTGGGCTTTTCCCTTCATTTGTTAAATGGGTATAATATCAGCCTGCTCCAACCCCTCAAAGGCAGAAAACCCTCGTGGGTTGTGTCTGACTCACAGTGACATTATAAGATGAATAAAACTGTTCCTTAGAGTTTCTAAGGCTGTAAGTCTTTATAGAAGCAGACTCCTATATATACTTGAACTGTCAAACTGTTAAACTTTTGTTTACTGTTGTTGTTGTTGTTGTCAAGCACAACTCATAAGGACGCTATGAACAAAAGACCTGAAGCCTTTCTTTAGCCATTGTCACTTCTCAAAGTGCATAGCGTTTCCCGAGGTACATTGTTTAGGAAGTGGATGTCACTCCTGTTTCACTTAACACACTTTTCCACCAGGATTCCTTATCTGTCACAAAGATCTAAATTATATAACAAAAGATAAGATCCTAGATGGTAAAGAGATTGAGATTGTTAACAGCTTCCATTTGTTTGGCTCCATAGTCAACAATCTTGGGACCAGCAGCCAAGAAATCAAAAGATGAATTGCACTGGGAAACTCAGTGGTCAGGGACCTCCCCAGAGTACTGAAGATCAATGATGTCAGAGACGAAGGCAAGCCTGATCTAGGCTTTGTTCTTTGCAATTGCTTGCTATGCATCAGAAAGTTGGACAATGACTAAGGATGAAAAAAGGAGAATCAGCATATTTGAGTTATGTTGGAGAAGAGTATTGAAAATACCATGTACTGCTAGGAGAACAAACACGTCCGTCCTTGAGAGGGTGAAACCAGTCTGTTCCTTAGAGATAATTCTAAAGCTCCCCCTGATTTACTTTGGCAAGTTGCAAAGAGGGACCAATCCTTTGAAAGGAACATCATGCTTGGGAAAATGGAGGGACAGCACAAGAAAGGAAGACCCTGGATGAGATAGATTGACTCAGAGAGTGGTGTAATGGAGGTAGGGTATGTCAAAGGCAATGAGGTTTACTCAATATAGATGTTGTACACAGAGTTGCTATGAGTTGCAAGCAACTCAATGGCACATAAGAACAACAAACAGTAATACAAGTCATTGTGCAATAATTTTTGTGATGCAAAGGAAGATATAATTTTATTGATTCACTAGAAGGGTGATTGCATTCAGTTCCTAAGGGGGTATGAAGCTATCCATTTCAATATTCATTTCACCCAAACTCCTGGGACTGTGCTGTATCTATCAGGGAACCTCTGATGGAACAGCTAACTAGGGCACCACTTGTATAAACCAGAATAAATCCAATTTGAATGAGACATATAGCACATTTCGGGAAACATCTCAAGAATAGTTTTCAAGTGGGATGGTGACCAGCTGTTCTGCCTCTCTATTGAGAGAGGGGGAGAACTATCATGGGGACGTAGGGGCTAGGAGTGGGAGAGATTATACAGTTTCCAGTTAATCACAGTTTTTAAGAAGCAGAGAAGGAAAGGGAAGACAAAGACTTAACAGTAGGCTAACTGTATAGTTACTTTTCTAAAACAAATTTGGCCAGGTTATCCCAGTGTTTACAACTATTCAAGGATGCTTCACTGCCAACAGTAATGAACCAACTTGATCTTAAAGATTTTACATTATTAACTGGCTCGTGGCATCCTCTTCAGCCTCATTTATGGTCTTCCCTTACATTGTACTCAATAATATCAATGAAACTGCTTATATTTTACACATACACCTACGCCCCTTATTATTTCTTGCTTCTGTGTCTTTATCTTTTACTTCCTTCTCCAGAGAGCAATTGCTAGTTTCTCTACGCCTGAGTAATTTTTCTTGTACTCCTAAGACTAAGTTCTGCTTGAATTTCCCAACAACACTTCCTTGAAAATATGTACTCTTCCATCCCAAAAGGACATGTGCTGTACAATGGACCATGTCCAACCCATCCTTGCCATAAACACACTGTGTTTTGATGACTTGTATTCCTGTGTATCTCTTTGTCTCTAGGATAAATTGAAGAAAAGAAATTGAGTTGGGTTTTTTGTTGTTGTTGTTTACTTGTTTTGTTTTTACTTTTGAACTGTTTCTATGATCTTTGAAACAAAAAATGTTCTCTGGATGCTAAGTGTATGTTAAGGTGACAGTTGAAAGACTGATTATTTTTTTGAGTGTTAAATAGAATTAGTTTTTTCAGTCCTTAAAATCTGGAGGTGATTTGGGGATCCTCATTTCAGGGCCAAGGACAGGTCGGTCCATAAGGCATAAAGGATCTGAGCAGCTTCAGGATTGTGAAATCAAACCATGATTCATAAACTCTGCCTGTGACTTCACAGACTGCTCTCTCTTCCAAGACCCACTCTTAGGGGTCGGTCAAGTACAGGGAGAATTGACTAACAATGGAGATAAAATCAGGTGGCAAGAACACAGCATAACAACTCCACAGCCTCTCTGAATCCAAGGTGAAGTAAAAGAATTCTATATGACTGACCAAGGAGGGAGGAACAAGTAAGCAATTGGCAAATGGGAGGTCCACCTATGAGAAGGCATAGACGTAGAACTTACGGCGTGATCCAAGGACATCAGAATGTGTAAGAATATTATGGAAACAGTTATACGTGACCTCACAAGGAGATTTGGAATAAAACTTGTAGATATATGTAAATGCATACATATACTGCTATAGGAAACAAAACTCTGCTGCAGGATTCCATCTGAAACAGAGTATTGCTATCCAGGGTGCTGATTATTCACCCAGAGGGGGAATAACATCCCTCACAATTCTCTATTCACTCCCTAATAAATTACCAGGTATATGCTAGCAGTGACTGTAGCAATGGGGTTCAATGTGTCTAGGATTTGGGGGAATGGCATAGGACAGGGCAAGGGTTAGATCTGGTTTGCATAGAATTACTGTGAGTCATAGGGAGAGCTCTGTTGGCTTAGTGGATAGAAAGTGATGTTACCAGGCCAAAAGTGGGTGATTTTAATCTGCGGCCTGCTTTTAATTGTTTTTGGTCAAACATTCTTCTAAGTGGTATAGCACTGGCCTGTCAATGTCCTCTACAAAGGTAATTTGCGGTTACTATGGGGTCGTGGTACTAGGGAT
The DNA here is from genome assembly GCF_000299155.1 of Elephantulus edwardii. Lineage (NCBI taxonomy): Eukaryota > Metazoa > Chordata > Mammalia > Macroscelidea > Macroscelididae > Elephantulus > Elephantulus edwardii. Next base: position 4,465,879 of record NW_006399842.1, on the reverse strand, counting down.
ATTGTTGTTGATGTCAGATGGATCTTGGCTGAAAGCAGGGAATACCAGAAGAATGTCTATCTGTGTTTCATTGATTATGCAAAGGTATTTGACTGTGTGGATCATAACAAACTGTGGCTGACTCTGAGAAGAATGGGAATCCCAGAACATTCAATTGTGCTAATGCAAAACCTATACTTGGACCAAGAGGCAGTAGTCAGAACGGAGCAGGGTAACACTGCTGGGAAGGGTGTACGCCAGGGATGCATCCTGTCTCCGTACCTTTTCAACATGTATGCAGAGCAGATTATCCGAGAGGCTGGGCTCTATGAGGAGAATTGTGGCATCAGGATTGGTGGAAGATCTATTAACAATCTGCGTTAGGCAGATGACACAACCCTGCTTGCTGAAACTGAGGAGGACCTCATGCACTTGCTGCGAAGGGTCAAGGACTGCAGCCTTCAGTATGGACTGAGGCTCAATGTCAAGAAGACAAAGATTCTCACCATTGGACGAATTGGCAGCGTCAGAATGGATGGAGAAGAGATTGAGATTGTTCACAGCTTCAGTTTGCTCAGCTCCACAGTCAACACTCTTGGCACCAGCAGTCAGGAAATCAAAAAGCATATCACAATGGGAAAGTCTGCTGTTAGGGACCTCTCTAAAGTACTCAAGAGCAACGGTGTCTCTCTGGAGACTAAGGTGCGCCTGATACAGGCCATGGTCTTTGCAATCGCTTGTTATGCATCAGAGAGTTGGACAATGACTAGAGAGGACAGAAGGAGAGTTGATGCCTTTGAGCTGTGGTGCTGGAGAAGAGTACTGAATGTACCATAGACTGCCAGGAAAACAAACAGATTCATCTTGGAGAGGATTAAACCAAGCTGCTCCTTGGAGGCAAGGATTCTGGGGCTTCGTCTGACATACTTTGGACATGTTGCCAGGAGGGATGGGTCCTTGGAGAGGGACATCATGCTTGGGAGGGTGGAGGGACAGCGCAGGAGCGGAAGACCCTCTATGAGATGGATTGATTCGGTGACTGGGGTAATCGGGATGGGTGTGTCAGAGGCGGTGCGGTTGGCGCAGGATAGAGCAGGGTTTAGGGCTGTTGTGCATAGGGTCGCTATGAGTCGGAAACGACTCGATGGCACATAACAACAACAACAACAACATGATGCTAAACACTGTAACACTAATGTGCCAAATGCGATAGTGGTTACTATGGTGGACAGTGTTCGGTGGAGCTCCCCAGTTAAAACAAGCTTAAAAGCAGGCGTAACATCCACTTCTGAAACAGCTTGCCTCTGGAAGCCCTATGAACGTGGAGAAATGATGAGAGTTATACAAGTGTTCAAGTCTTTCGTTCTTAAGGTCCCTATAAGTCATCTATGACTCGACGGCACTTAAAACTTATACTTGCCTGCCATCCATTCAGACTCTGTGTAAAACTTATTTCAATGAATTATAGTTAGTTTGTTTATATTCTATCTTTCTACTGGATATGAACTCCTTAACCAGTGGATATTGCTTACCATGTTTGTTTCCCTAGTGTAGCACTGCACTATCTAAACATTAAGTAAATATTTTAAGCACATACTATTTACAGATATAATATGGCATTCTTATAATATCAAGGGAAACAAAACAGGAGCAGTAATAAAACACATAAATGTGCTAACCAAAAGGTCTGTGTTTTATTCAACCATATTAAGATGTGGTAATCTGCTTCCTTGAAAGATTAAACCAAACCAGTTGCTCTCTGTTGACTCCACTTATAGCAAACCTATAAGACAGAGTAGAACTGACTCAAAGGTTTCCATGGCTGAAAATGTTATGGAAATAAGACTGCAATAAAGAACAGTGTGGCATCAGGATTGGAGGTAGACTCACCAACAATCTGCGTGCTGAAACTGAGGAGGACCTGAAGCTCTTGCTGCAGAAGGTCAAGAACTGCAGCCTTCAAAATAGATTGAAGCTCAACATCAAGAAAACAGATTCTCACCACTGGGCCAGTTGGCAGCATCATGATAGATGGTGAAGAGATTGAGATTGTTGACAGCTTCAGTTTGCTTGACTCTACAATCAACACTCTCAGTACCAGTAGCCAGTAAATTAAAAGACAAGTTGCATTATTAGGACAGTCTGCTGTCAGAGACCTCTCCAAAGTACTGAAGATCAACAATGTCAGTCTGGAAACTTATGTGTGCCTGATACAGGCCATGGTCTTTGCAATTACTTACTATACATCAGAGAGCTGGACAATCACTAGGGATGATAGGAGGAGAATTGATGCCTTTGAGCTGTTGTGCTGGAGCAGAGTATTGGATATACCATGGACTACTAGGAGAACAAACAAGTTAGTTCTGGTGAAGGTGAAGTCAGGCTGCTCCTTGGAGGCAAGGACCCTGAAGCTTCATCTGACATACTTTGAACGTGTTGCAAGGTGGGATCAGTCCTTGGAGAGGGACATCAAGTTTGGGAGAGTAGAGGGACAGAACAGGAGAGGAAGATCTTTGATGAGATGGATTGATTCAGTGACTGGGGTAATGGGGATAGGCGTGTTGGAGACAGTAAGATTGGCAAGTGATAGAGTAAGGGTTAGGGCTATTGTACCTAGGGTCATTATGAGTTGCAGGCAACTCAATGACACTTAATAACAACAACAATAAGGATCAGGCTTTCTTCTATAAAGAACAGGTTTGGAAACCCTATGGGGAAGTTTTACTTTATCCTGTTGGGTCACTATGAATAATAATCAACTGGATGGAATACAAAGCAAAATTTAACTACAAAGGGAAGTTTTTGAAACTGTAGGAGCTATACTTGTGGTTAAACTCCAAAAATGCTTCTATACAGGTTATATCCTATGTTGTTCTGTATCATAAAGTCAGAATCCACCCATAGCTGACCCTCCAGTGGGTTTTCAGTGACAGTTTTTCTCACAGGAAAAGACTGCCCATCCTTCTCCTGCAGAACAGAAAGTAGACTTGAACAATATGCCTCTGGAATTTCAGCATAGTTTCTTACCACCAGGCCACCAAAGCTTCATAAAGGTTATATCATCAAGTTGGGAGGGGGGTGGAAATAGAAGATATCAGACATGAGAATAGTCTTATCAGTGCAACTGGTAAAAAGTAAAATAGTAAATTCTAGCAATGGAAAATAGCAGGTTAATTGATTTCATACAGGAGTAGAGACTATACCAGGGTGGATTATAGAGACAATTGTGATTGATTATGCAACACAATCATAAATTTTTATATGTGCACAATATTTGTTGTAAGGTACTTCAATGTTGACTCAAAGCACCATGCACAACTGAATAAAATCCTGCTCCATCCTGTGTCATCCTCACCATCTTCTCTCTGATTAAGTCCCAAGTTTCTGTCACTGGTCAGTTCACCTCCTTGAAGATCCTCCACTAGTTTTACAATCCTCTATGTTTGCTTCACCTGACCGCTCCTGCTTACATGCCCAAGGTTTGCGAGGGAAGTCTCACTATCCTTACTTTTAAGGAGCACTTGGCTGAACTTCTTCCAGGACAGATTTTTTTATTATTATTATTCTTTTAGAAGTTCATTGTGTATTCAATATTCATTGACAACATCACAATTCAAAACTTTGACTTTTTCTTTGGTCTTCCTTATTTGTCCAACATCCACATGCATATGAAGAAGGTGAAAATACCATAACTTTGGTCCAGCACATCTTAGTCTTTAAATGGATGTTCTTACTCAGTGGAAATTCAAAGACACTTAATTATGTTATGAAGCAGATTGCATGACTAGACTAGATATTGAATTATCACATGGAATATGTTCAGTTAATATTTATTTAATGTAAGAATTAATATTTGAACAAATAGTTCTCCAAAAAAAATTAAGACTCCCAAAACACACAGGGGAATTCCTCTTGCTATCCACCTACTGAGATTAGAAAGAGAGGAAAGATTGCTGACGTAGCCTAAACTTTAAAAAACTGAGTGTGACTTGCTCCTATTTAGGAGCTGGGGTAGCTACTGTAATAGGATAAATGAAAAGATATCCTATTTGCCTTACATATAGCATACAAATATGACAAAAAATTAATGCAAAACTCCTGAGATAGATTTCTTTATACCTATCAACAAGTTTAATACTTTTTTATCCATACTGAGTTATCCAGTGAAAATTAGAAAGAACTGAACTTATGCCTAGAGAGTGTGGCACCACTGAGAAAAAAGTAAATATGATTTCAAATTCAGTAATTCAAGCAATACTAGGATTTTGTGTCATATGGAACAGGTCTTGAGAATGGCACAGGATGTTACTCAATTGAAAGATTTCTGAGCCATTATTAATATTAAAGGTACTATGTTGGAGGAAAGAGATAAAGATGATAAAGGGTGATTCCAGTGAATGAGTTCATAATTACATAGTAGCAGACTTCTAAGAAATACAACTATATAACTCAAAGTCTAGGTTGAATAAGATAAGAACAAAAATAATAATGGACAATTTTCTATCAAAGGGAATAAGAATGTTTTATAGCACTGATATAACATTTTCCTGGATCTTTCAGAGAAGACTGTGATAGTCTGAAATGGTGAGGTTGAGAGAGGACATTCTGGGTTGCAAATATTAGATTTGCGAAGGCATGTGGTTGAGAGTACAACAGGAGCTTAATACTGGAGCAAATGAATTATTTGACTCTATAGGTAAGACTCTATAGGTTTTAAGGCAAATGAGGTTGGAAGAAAACTTTGCAGTCAAACATGATGCGTCTTACAGTTCTTTCTCAGAAGCTCAAGATTTTATTATTTGGATGGTGAGGAACTATCAGATGCTTTTGAGTAAGCCACAAAATGCTTAGAAAATGGAATAGTGAAATACTCTCCCCTCCCCTGGTCTGGAAGTTTGAATGCCCTTGATTTTGCAAAAGGACACGATAGTTGCATCTCGATTTCATTGCAAGTAACAATATGTGAGGGTCGTGGTCATGTCCACTCCTTCTTTACCCAGGCAGCCATGATTTGCCCAGAGACCCCATGGATTCTTGCCTCATTACAGAAGGACTAAAGCACCAAATGAACCATGATTTCCTAATGGGTCTGGCTGCATCTGGAGTTATCCCATCAAGCAAATTAATGAACAGCTTTAGTGAGGCTTCTTGGCCCTGCTGCCTCACACATTTGGACAACAGCTCTGCTGTCATGGCAGCCAGAACCCAGGAGGATGAAGTGAGGGTGAAGGTGGGAAAAGAAGAAGAGGCCCCAAGGGAGGCATTCTGCAAAGCTTATGAGGTGGTAAGGTTTCTGTCAATTGAAAGAACAGGGAGGGAGAAAGGAACACTTGATGCTCTTCCATCCTTCAACTCCCATTTGGGAAAACTCACACACATTACGAGTGGAACCATGAGGTCTTTAGCGGGATAGAATGGCCTACACATTCAGCTGTGAACAATTTTCTCCAGAATGAGAAACCAAGGCAGGTGCTGTTTATCATTCTTATTTCTCCAACTCCAGTTCTTTCTCCAAAGATCCAAGGGAGAGAGACACAAATAGGTGACAAATAATTCCTTGCTCTGAGAATAATAAGTACTTTGGCCATGTTCCCTCCACACAGATTGTTTCCTGTCAGGCTTCAAGATGAGATGCAAGTTCAGGAGAGCAAAGCATTCGCATCTTTTAAAGGACTGATTATCCAATCTTTTTAAAGCTCCACTCAATTTTAACTTTATTTCAAGCACTTAATATATGGAAACAAAACCATGGTGGCAACGTGCATTACTCGTTGGATTGGTAACAGAAGAAACAGAGGTTTGAATCCATCAGCTGCTCTGCAAGGAAAAAGGAGACAGTCTCTTCCCATAAAGACTTACAGCTTCTGGATATATTCACACAATGGAATACTACGCTGCATTGAAAAACAAGGAACTCATGCAATATTATTCAAAATGGATGACCCTGGAGGACATTATGCTGAGTGAAATATATCAATCACAAAAGGACAAATACTGCATCGTGCCACTGTTGTAAAAACAGGACTGACCTCGGGGTTAGGGGGAGACTGAGAAAGATGGGTTCTATAATGCATACTGCATTGAAACAGATGAGGGAGAAAACTGCTTAAAAGGGATATGTGATTAAGTATTTTTGTCATGACATGAGTGCTGAGCGAAGGCTACATGGTGGAGTGGACATGGGGAGAGGGTTTGTAAAACAATGAAAGAATTTTTCTTTTACTTTTCCAAGAGGGTAGTGTACTGGGGGGAGGGTTGGGAGGGGAGAAATGTACAACAATGAATGAATGGAAATCCAAAGTCTCTGTAAATTTTCATTGAAATTAATAATAAATTTAAAAAAATATCTACAACTTCTGAAAAGCAATGGAGGGTTGCTGTGAAAGGGAATCAGCTTGAAGGCAGTAGGTTTGTTAAGTTTTTAATTATACCACAAGGACCAACCTAGTTGCCACCTCATACCTTCTCTCACATAGAGACAGTCATAATAAAATCTGAAAAGTTTCAGAAGGAAATTAGACCAGATCTTGACATCAAACTGAGAAAAATAAATTTATTCTGTTTTTTAAATAAAGTATGTTGTGTTCAATTAATAAACTAAAATACCAGTTCCAGGATATATTAACTTTTAAAATGTTTTTAAAAGACTGAAAACAATTTCACATGCTAATAGATCTCATTACAATATTAGGAACTGTTAGAATCTGTCATTTTTTTTTAAAAATTCAGAACCTGGGACTGTTGAGAATTACAGAGTACATATAAGACTTTAACGTTCTTTATTCTAAAACAAAATGAAAAGAGCTAATATATAATAAGAACAAAGAAAAGTCAGGAGGTGATAGTATTTTCCAACACTCAATGATGCATTTTTCTAGTTGTGTGATATAAATAAGCAAAGAAAACCATATCTTCATCCTAGCACTTGGGAGGTCAATCCTGTGCCCTGATAGCTTTCATTATTCTTTCAACCTCTATCAGAATTCCTCATTTATGAGAATGAAGTGGTCTTTAGGGACCTTGAATTTTTTTCCCCAGGATACATTATTACATTTACTAATATCCTGGGGATCTTATAAAATGCAGGTCCCTGAATCTCAACACCAGACACTAAAATATACATCAGTTGGTAGCCACTACCTAAGACTTCAGACTCTCCAGCTTACTACTCTTTCTCAGCTACATCCTGGTGCCCAGAGCTGGCCACCCTGCAGCCCTGCTCACTGAAGTGCATTCCAATGTCTTTTCTCTCTTTTGCCTTCTCATTTCTCTAAACAAGCCAGCTCTGAAAGTGAAATTGGCTCCTAGAAATCAAGCCAGGGAATAACCTGACTATTTCTTGCCGAGAAGTAATAATTATGGCCCTGGAAGGATGCAATCTGCATACATTATTGCAAGTTATGCCAACAGAATGTCAACATTTGTGTCAGGAGGAATCTCGAGCGGCAATTACTCCAGGTCCTGGCCTGGCATCCTGAGACAGTGCTGGCGGTGTTAATTGCAGGGGAGGTAAGGTGGTGGGTGGCAGGTTACAGTGAGGGGAGACAGATGGGGAGCCACAACCTTGAAGGTCAGTGTATCATGAGGGCTAGAAATGAACTTGGGTCTATATGTATCATGGGATTGTAGAGATAGGGCTGTTCCCTACAAAGATGACAGGGAAGTTGGGAGTAGGCAAATTTACTTATTGTCTTACATTTCCCCATTACTGTCACTGCCCTACTTTCTCTTAGATATTAAGAGCTTTTAAAACTATTTTTCTCAAAAAAACAGTAACCCACAAAAACCAAACACGATTTTTCTCTATGTGGATTGAGGGTTAAATAATAAACTGCATTCATTAACTAATGAATGCATTCATTCACTCATCCATCCATCCATCTATCCATTTACTGAACACCTAAACATGCCACAACCCATGCTGCGAGCTGGAGTTCCTGTCAGGAAACAATGTCAGTCCCTGCTCCTGGAAGCTAGCTCATTGTCAACTGAGACAGAGGAGTCAAATTGATCAACAGACCACATAACGCACTAAGTGCTGAAGTAGACAAAATGACTAGATGCCCTGAAATAGTGAAAATAGGAAATTGTGGTAAGAAAGGAAGATATATTTCCTTAAGGAGTCAGAAATTGAGCTGCAACTTAAAGAATGAGTAAGTAGAAATTTACCATTGGCAGAACTCTGATGAGAAAGGAAGGTGTAGGTTTGAAAACAGAAATAGAATGTCTACCATGTCTATCAATCAATAAGTACTAAATGTGATGGTAGGCAATGGGATATAAAAATGTAGAAATATTTATTGAGTGAATTGGCTAAGTGAAAGGAAACGGAAGTTAAAGAACTGAGCTTTTGTCCTGGGCCAGCCACATGGGAAAAATAACCAGTATTTATGGAGTAACTTCTAAGTGCTGAATTTTTTACATGCTGTATCTTATTTACTGTTCACACAGCCTTGTCATGAGCCTTATCATAAGTTTGACAGGCTGTGTGTAAGAGGTTAAAAACTTTGCCCAAAGTCATAGAAATGAAAATCAAAAGCAAGTTTTTCTGATCCCAAAGCCCAGAGCCTTCCCACACAAGTATCCCTCTACAGAAGTCACCTAAATGTCAAGGTGTTGATGCTGCATTTATAAATCAGATTAAATCAGTTCAAGCCTTTAACTTTTGTCCTAAAGTGACTTTAAGCTGCAGAGAATAAATGAAAACTATTCCTGAGGGGCTAGGGTGGAGACTGATGAACAAAACGGTCTGTCACAAACACTTCTTTGAAGTCTCATGTTTATTTGTGCTCAAAACTCTTGAGATTCCTGTAGTCTTCTCTTTTGTCTGTCCTTATTTGTATATGCAAATGTTTTCAATTACACCTTCGTTAAATTACTCAATATTCTTCTTCCTACAGCCCAAGTCAATCCGATGTTTCAGGGACAATGGCCAGGATCTCTGGAACTGCTAGAGAAGAACCAGTGAAATCATTTCTCCTAGAGTTAAAGTTGCAGAAAGCCTTCAGTTTTGGCTGCTGTATACTAGCAAATGTACAGCGGAGGAAGGTGATACCTCACAAAAGATCTACTCTTAAAACAAACTGATCAATCTCTAGTCCCAGCTGGAATCAATGACAGCATTCTAGAGTGGTAAATGACCTCAAAAGCAGAAGAGTTTCTCATGCTCACTGAGGTTCATAGAACCCAATTATGTAGTGAGGACCCTATGGCCTCATTTAAACACTGGGACTTCATATTGGTGGATTCTCCCTTGAAGCACTCTTCTTCCCATGGGGGAAGCATGGTCCCCAGTCTCAAAAGTTACTGACTGTGATGTAATTCTTTATCCCTATAGAATTCTTTTATCCTTTAAAATATCTGAACTAATAAGAGCAATCAATTAAGCTTACTTAGATGAAGACCTATCAAAAGGAGAGTCAAGGAAATTCACGATTCTTCCATTGACTGGCTCTATGAGCTTGGTCAAACCTCTTAAGTGCTGAGCTTTAGCTGCAGAACTTCAGTTTCTTCTTTATTCTCTAAAAGAACCACAGCCTGATACCTTAAATGATGTTTTATAAACTTATGAATAGATGGTCAGACATATTATCTACCAATCAAAGTTGTCATTCTATGCTAGAAAAACAGGTTTGTGTGGAAGGCAGAACATTTAGGAGGCTAAAGTAATTACACGTGGGTACTCATGTCATTCTGACCTGTAAAGCCATGGTTCAAAGTCTGGATGTTGTTAGCACACTTGTCATAGATCTTGCAGCATTTGAGGTCTAGGGAAGAGAAATGAACAGCAGGACACAGGAGCATCTACAGGACAAAGATCCTGTCCTTGAACTCAGTGGGAGGAATGAAAAAAGGAAGCTTAATTAATGACTCATAAGCAATGGATGAGCTGAATTTTGAACCAGACAGTCACAGCATCTAGGCTCTGACATCCTCATGTGGGTTGGGACCAGCAGCCTCTGAACCAGGCAGGAGATGTCTGTGACACAGTGAGCCAGCTGCCTCAGCTGACATGCCTTGATTAGTTCTGTCCCTTGTCCACGGACACTTTTCTCCCTGGATGTTTGTCTAACACCATCAGTGGAAGCACAAAGTGGCGAGGAAAGGCTTTATCATGCTCAGTAGCTGATTCAAGTTGGGGTCAGGATGTTGACTTAGAAAATTACTATTTTCCTAGAGTCTGAATAAATCCAGTACTAGATCGAGGTCTTTCAGATTTAGGGAATTTAACTTAGAGCAACTGATTTATCCTTTGTGGACAGGTGAACTCTATAAAGTATTTTTGGATAAAACTTACAGCAGGTTTCACCCTGACATTGAAAACCAAAACAACCCCCATTATGCCTGGCCATTTCCCCTATTCTTTGCCTGATACATGCATGCAGGTAACAAATAAAAGATTAAAGAGCAGAAAATGCTTGTCTAATTGGGCTGTGCAAAGGACAAAGGAGAGAGGGAGGGTTAGCCAGCAGCAACCACTGCCATAGGGTTTGTTTCTGAAGAGAGTTTGCTGTATGATTTCAGCTACTCATATATCTTCCTTGAATCATAGTCAAAACCATCAGAAAGATAAATTCAAGTGCAGGATTAATTCCAGTTCCTTTCTGATTTTTTTTTTAAATTAGGTAGAGAATCAGCATGCAGATATAGTTAGAACTGGAATAAGAGTGTGGTGAAAGATTATATTATCCCTAAATTAAAGGATTGGAAATGCTCTAAAGAAAGGAGTTTGAACAACTGATTAGAAAGAGCTAGGCAATTAGAGAGATCATTTGTAACAGAACGGTAAAGAGGCTCTGTAAACCCCCAAAGAGCAAATATTTTAGGTTTGTGGGAAAGTTCATCTCCATTACATCCACTCACCTCATTGTAGTGTGAAAGCAGTCATAGACAGTACTTAAGTGAATGAGTACGTCTGTGTCCACTTAAATGTTTGTTACAGAAATAGGGAGCAGCCAAATTTGATCTTCAGGCTCTGGCTTTCCAACTCCTAAAGTGTGTGATGACTCTCCCCAAATAGTAGTCTGTTCTATTACGTTTAGACCACCAGTTTATAATATATATATAGCTCTTCCTAAAAAACCCAATCTCTCAGAAACAGGAATTCAAAATAAGTAACTAGTAATCACAATATTCATTCAATATTGATTATGTATTTCCAAACCTGGAAGATACCTGGCACATATTATCTCTCACTTTTGCCATCCTATGAGTATTGTGTGCAGTGTTCTTTCAAGTTTTGTTTCCTTTGGTTTCCAGTACATAAGAAAACTTTACCCTGCTTCTAGGTTAAGAGGCCATATGACTTGAGATATAGTTACAGATAGCTATAGAAATAGATATAGATATAAATATCAGTCCTTTCCTGGCAGATTTTCTCCACAGGCACCTGAGGAAGCCTATGCTGATGTGGAAGTGGTTTTAAGATGCACACAGTCTAGACTAGTGACCCAACACATGGAGGATTCTATAAAGTTTGCTGAAGACATGAAAAAGAAATTCAATTTTCTTGTGTAAAAAAATAATTATCATTTTATTATTTCCTTTTTTTTACATTTTTGCATAATTTAACCAAACCTGTCTGATGAGGGAATAGGTTCAGCCAAGAGTGTTTTACCAACGATACTCACTATATAAGAAGTCAAGGCAGATCTATCAGAAATAGGAAAAAAATGTCTATTCCTGGGATTTTTCTAGAAGGACTAAGGGAATTCTGGTGGCCTAATGTCAAGAAGCTGTACTGCAATCCCGAAGGCACACAGTTTGAGTCCACCAGCTGCTGCACAGGAGAAAGATGGACAATCTCCTTCAGAATCTCTGAAAACATTGGAGGGTCAGCTATGGGTCAGTTCCAATTCGATGGCACATGAAACAACACAACTAGAATGAATAAGAGTTGTATTTTTAAAAACATAATTTATGTTTACTTTGAAGTTGAATCTCAAATCTTTTTCAGAGTCTCTAATGCTTGACACCAATTCTCTCACACACCTCTCCACTCATCTGCCTCAGCCCTTGTCTTGCTATGCTCCAGTCACACTGATCTAAGTTCTTTGGACTTCCAAATGTCTTTTACTGAGGGCAGATTTCACATATACATATCTCTACAGATGGAGTGCCTAACAATGCCAGGAAATTAGGACAGTTTCCTGGAAGCTGGCTGGAAGAGATCCATATTTGTTCCACTATCCAAGAAAGATGATTTAAGAGAGTGTGGAAATTATCTAACAATATCATAAATATCAAATGCAAACAAAATATTGCTGATGATGATCCAAAAATGGATAGAACAGTACATTGGCAGAGAACTTCCAGAAGTTCAACCTGGGCTTAGAAGAGACCGTGCAACCAGGGATATCATTGTTGATGTCAGATGGAGCTTGGCTGAAAGCAGAGAATATCAGAAAGATATTTGTGATTTTTTTTTGACTATGCGAAGACATTGGACTGTGTGAATCATAGCAAACTGCAGCTAACATTGAGAAGAATGGTAATCCCAGAACACTTCATTGTGCTCATGTGAAACATATGCCTAAAGTAAGAAGCTCTTGTGAGAACAGAGCAAGGGAACACTGAAGGTTTAAAATTAGGAGATGTGTACACTAGTGTTGTATTCATCTGCATATCTATTCAATCTATGTTGAGCAAATCACTCAAGAAGCTGAACTCTATAAAGAAGAACTCAGAATCAGATCTAGAGGAAGGCTTATCAATAACCTGTGGTAAACAGATGAAACCTTGTTTACTGAAAGTGAGGATGACTTGAAACTTACTGCAGAGGACCAAAGACTACAGCTTTCACTACGGATTCTATCTCAACATCAAGAAGACAAATATCTCCACCACTGGACGGGTAATCAACATCATGATAGATGCACAAAAGGCTGAACTTATCCATGATTTCTTCTTACTTGATCCACAATCAACACCATTGGTACCAACGATTAGATCAGGACATATATTACATTGGACAAATACGCTGTCAGGGTTCTCTCCAAATTACTGAGGAGCAAGAGCATCAGTTTGAAGACTAAGGTGTTTCTGATTCAGTCCATGGTCTTTTCAATTACTTGCTATGCATCTGAGAGCTGGACAATGAATAAGAATGATAGAAGAATGGATGCCTTTGCCTTGTGGTGTGAGAGAAAAGAATCAAATAACCATGGACTGCCAAACACCCCAAATAGATACGGCTTAAAAACTATGATGCTAGAGTGCTTCTTGAAGGCAAGGATGGCAAAATTTCATCTCACATATTTTGGATGTGATGCTAGGAGAGGCTGTTCCTAGAAAAGAGATATCATATTAGAAAAGTCAGTGAAAGAGAGGAAGACTGCCAATGAGATGGACCGACACAATGATTGCAGCAATGGGCTCAAGTGTGTCAGAGATGATGAAGATGGTACAGGATGGAGCAGAGTCCAGAACTGTTGTTCATAGGGTCGCTATGAGTCATACTTGGTGACATCTAATAACAACAACAAGAAGAAGGGTGGAACAATTCCTGACATAATAGAATTAACTGTTTGATCCAAAGTAGCCAATATCAGTACATCTTAGCTCACTAATGGCTAGGAAATCAATCTTATGTGTTCTCTTTCATTTTTTATAACTTCCAATTTTCCCAAATGCATACATTGTTCCAATTATTAAAGAATGTTTGCAGCTGTTTCTCCTCAATTTTTTTTAGTGTCTTAGAATCTGAAGAGCTCTGCTTCTGGTAATATCTGCAACAATGTCCCTTTTTTTTTTTATTCTCAGAGTTTTCAAAGGCCTGTGATTTAAGAAGTGAGTGGCCAATTCTGCTTCTTAGTCTGTTCTAGTCTGGAAGTTCTGCTGAAATCTGTCCACCATGGGTGACCCTATTGATGTTTGAAATGCCAGTGTCATAGCTTCCAGCATCACACACAGAAACATGCAAATCACCCCTGTACCACAAACTGGTAGATAAGCACTATATCCATAAGAATAAACTATATACATGCATGAAACATAAGGAGAAACATGAAAAGAACCCCATAGCAAACTGGCAAATTCTATACTCTTTAAGAGCAAACTATAAAAAAGCAAACAAAATATAATAGAACAAATATGCATGCTATATGAAATAGAAAACAAAATGTCTGGCTTAGACTGTGTCTCTGCTACCCTGGAAGACTGGAATTGGAGATCCCAATTAGGTCAAAGTTAATACTCATCAAAGTGGTGAGCAAAGCCCCAAGATGTGAGATACCTCAAGGGTAGTACTTCTTAGGAACTTGGCTGAAAATAAAGAATACCATAAAGATGTTTACTTGTGTTTTACTAGCTATGCAAAGGAATTTGACCTCGTGGATCATAACAAATTATGGATAATTAACATTGGGAAAAAGAATGGGAACCCCAGAACACTTGTGCTTTATAAGAAACCTATACAGACACTTAGAAACAGTTGTCCAAACAGACTAAGGTTTAAATTCAGGAAAGGCGTTGGTGCTGTATTTTCCTCCTCCATATCTATTCAATCTGTATGCTGAGCAAATCATTCAGAGAAACTGGACTATATGCAAATGACTGTCACATCAGGATGGAGGAAGACTCATTAACAACCTGCTTTATGCAGATGACACAACCTTGATAGCAGTAAATGAAGAAGACTTGAAGCATTTACTATGGAAGATAAAAGATTACAGCCTTCAGTATGGATTATATCTGAACAACAGTAAAACAAAAATCTTCACCACTACTAGGCTAACAGGCAACATCATGATAGAGAAAAGACTTAAGTTGTCAATGATTTCATTTTACTTGGCTCCACAATCAAAATCCATGGTAATAGCAATCAAAAACTGGAAGGATATGTCACACTGGGAAAATCTGCTACTGTGACAGACCTCTCCAAAATGCTGAACGGCAATGACACCAGTTTAAAGTAGACCTGGTGCAAGTCATGGTCTATTAAATTGCTTCTTAGATATCTGAAAGTTGGAAAGTGGGTAAGGATGACAAAAGAAGAATTGATGCTTTTGAATTGTGGTGTTGAAAGAGAGTACTGAATATCCCACAGACTGCCAAAGTTACAAGCAAGTAATTCTTGGAGCAAGTGCAAGCACGGTGTTCCTTAGAATTAAGGATGGTGAAACTTCAACGCACGAACATTGGGCATATTATCAGGAGGGACCCGTTCTTGTATTAAAGACATCATACTGGGAAAGGTAGATAGATGGTCAGAGACAGCGAGGAAGACCTTCAGCAAGATGAAATGACACAGGGACAGTGTGGTAACAGGCTTGAGCCATATCATAGATCTGGAGGATGGGGGGCAAGTTTCAGATCTGTTGTTCACAAGATCACTATGACTCATAGTCAATTTGATGGCCCCTAACAGTAAGAAGGATAGATTATTTGCTCAGTTGAATCCTTCTTACCTACTACAAGTTCACCTCATTGTCATTGAATAAGAACCAACTCAGTTGACCCTCCATGGAGCTTCCAAGGAGAAGATTGCTCATCTTTCTTCTGCGGAGCCACTGGTGATCATATGTGCCAGGGAGGCTCAGCTTTTGGGTTAACAGGACACCCCTCTACAAACTAGCCGCTAGAGCTATTTTACTTTTAACCCAGTTAAAGTATTTGATCCTTTAGGCCTTACTTAAATGTTCCTTCCCCACAAACTCTTCCAACCACACAAAATAACCCTCTCGCTCCAGTATTTCTTGTTGTTGACCCTTCCTTCTTCCTTTACTCATATTTCAGCTGGGATTTGCGTATTTCATTATTTGCTTCTTCGCTATCTTTTTCACTCAAGTGGGTTCTCCAGGAGGGCCAGATTCTGCTAAAATCCTTTACTTCTGTACCAACTCTGGCACAGCACCTGGCACAAAGTATTGTCTCAATAATACTTTATGAACTAAAAGTGGCATCTTTTATTTATTTCAGATATAGATAAGTGGAAAGATTATTAATTCAGAAACCTAGTTTTATCATTTACTGGCTGTGTGAATCTGAGCAAGTAGGTTTATGCCAGCTGTTAAGGATCTGCGGGTTGTGGTTGTTGATTGCCTTTGAGTCGAGCACGACTCATAGCGACCCTATGAACAAAAAAGGCTTGAAGCCCCTCTACAACTGTTAACATTTACCAACGTTCAGAGAGTTTCCAGAGGCATGCTATTTAGGAAGTGGATGCCACTCCTGATCTGCTGGTAGCAGGGTCTAAGTAACTTCTCTGGTGAGAAGGAGATGCCTAAGGACTGGTCGCTACTCCAGCACTCAGATAGTGGGGCTTCACTTTGGAAAATTAGCATCTTGACTAAATCCAGTGTTACTCTGCAAGGAATAAATAAAGTATAACTTCTGTGATAAACATCATCAGATTTGTATGCATTCAATATCTATTAAAGGCATCACTAGGCATTTATTGATCTTTTAAAAAGACTATACTAATTAAATAAAGTAAAGATTAGTCTTAAGAGAAGCAACGTGCCATGGCAGAAAGCAATGCAGACTTGGAAGTGGTGTCTGTCACTTCCTAAAGGTGTGACCAGGAAAAGGATGTGAGACTTCTCTAAAGCAACTATGTATGTGTGTGTACATTGTGTGTGTGCAGGGACATGCATGAGCATTTAAGATGTACAATAGAAATAATTTCCATCCATATCAAAAAGATTATAAAGAATAGTAACATTGAAGGTGGAGGCAAAAGGCTTGAAGAGAAGTTGGATTTGTCAGTTTCACATACTTCACTGAAAACTCAACTATACCACTTCCTAGTGGTGTGGCATGAATGGAATTTAACTTCTCTGAGCCTCATTTTCTTTATCTGGAAATATTGTTACCTCTTCAAAAGAGCTAAAAATGTAGCTATAAAGTACCTGCAGGACGGCCACTGTAATTAAAGATGCTCATTTTACGCTCACTCATTGTTTTCTATCAGAACAAACTCATACCTGACCTTCCACTGAGGCTGTAAGTCACATGGGAGATGATTGCCCATCTTTCACCCATGGAGCACCTGGTGGCTTTGAACCACCAGAGAGGCTTGGTCTCTGGGTTGGCAGAAACACTCCCTGTGGACTATGCTACTAAAACTACTCAAAATGGAACTGGATAGCTTCAGGCTGTGGATTTGTCAGATCCTGGGAAGAGCCCTCCAGTGGCTCCACGGAAACCTGGCAAATACTTCCATAAATGTAACTGCTAAGAAAAGCCAGTGCTGAGCAGTTCTACTGTGTAATACATGAGGTTGCCATTAGTCACAATGGAGTCAACAACAGCTAGTATTTTTAGTTCGGAAGGAGCCCAATAGTTTGGCTGCTTTGGAGTCCTGGCTGACACTCAGCTGGTCAGCCACGCCATGCTGCCTTCCTTTCTGCAGCTGAGGTGGTCCAGGGCACCAGGATATATACTACTTTCAGTCCTCTGCAGCAGGTCTCCAAGGGAGTCACAGCTCAGCAGTGTGGGGAGCTGGGCAGCTTCTTTACACAGTCCTGGCAAAGAACTCTGTGTTCCTTCTGCCTGGAAGGTGTTATGTAAATAGGAAGCTGTAATTACTATAATTAGCACAGGCTCAACTCTTTAACAAGAGTGGTCACACCTGACTCCTCAGCAACTGATTCTGAGGCTGGCCATCTGAGACTTTGAAGAGGAAATAATAGGAGGGGGGAGGCAAGGATGGAGGAGCTGCTTTGGTCAGACTGTTAGCCAAGTGGACAGAGAAAGAAAATAGCTGCTTCCAGCAGGGGTCAGCACAGCAGGGTGAGAAATCAAAGCCCACTGCTCAGTCATTGTTGATCATTCTTTTTAGCAGGGGGTACCGGGTGCTGTATAAGGCACTTAAATGAGAGGCACCACATTTTCCACGTGGCAAACAAATGCCCAGAATTATGAAGTTAAAGGCTTTGCATTCTGACTGCTCTAGGCTTGAAAGCAAGATACACACTTACTAGCAGGATGTCCATGAGCACAAGAAATTCCCTCCCTGAATCTTTCCACTGAACAAGATAGATACGAAGGGTCATTGCAATAATTGGTGGAAGGTGCTGAGCACAGCACCTGTTGTTGATGTTATTATGTGTTGTATGACGTGTTATGTGTTGTTGTATCTTGTGGGAAGCGGCCTGTAGTGGGTTTTCAGAGGCAGTAAATCGCATAGGAGGATATTACCCATCCTTCTCCTTCAAAACAGCTGGTGGATTTGAACCACATGCCTTTGGTTTGGCAGTGCAGCTCTCTCTAGAGAAGCCACCAGAATTCCCTGAGCATAACACTTAGCATTTGGAAATGAAACTGTGCATTGCCTCATTTAATCATCCCAGCAACTCTCTCTGTGGAAACTACCTTTCCTATTTTGCAGACAAACAAACAGACTCAGAGAAGGTTATAAAGTCACTGGCCACAACTGAGGAGCAGTTCAGATTTGAAGGACAAAGGACAGAGCTTCAAACTCCTTTCAGGTGATGAGAACTGGGGAAATAAAGACTGACAACAAGGACCAATAAGAATAGAGACAACAATAGTAATGCTAATATTAAAACCATTGAGGTGAGGTGGGATAGCCCTGTGCCTAAGAGCCTCTGCTAGAGATGCTTTATGTAGTGATACGATTTAATCTTTCCAACAACCCTATGAGAGTTTGAGGATCAGAGAGCTAAAGTCAGTGCCCTTCACATCTCAATGTAAAATTGCTTGTCTGGGAATCTTCTTAAAATTCAGAATGGGACCAATGGTTCAAAATTCCAGATACTGCTGCCGATCTGCAGACCACACTTTGAGTAGCAAGGACTTAAACGACTTACCCAAATTCGCCCAATTGTCAAGAAGCTAACATAGGATGTAAGCCCTAATCTCCCTGACTCTAGAGTCCATGTTTTCTTTAATAACTGGAGTGGATTTTACAGAGGAACTAACATTGGAGAAGGCTCATAAAGTTTCATCCAAGAAGAAATCCCTTCCTGATCCAAGCATATTTTAATGGACAGGTAAAGTTCACTTTTAATAATTTTTTACTCAGCTTCTTAAAAGTAATTGGTTAATATTAGCAGATGAATTATCTCTCTAATTATTGCTTTGTTTGTAATATTTGCAATTACAAACTTTGAGTTACCAACATGAAAAAAGAAACTTGTCCCAATATCCATTGTAGTTTATTGTAATACTGATATCAGGGAAAGCACACTACTTCAGGATTGTACAAAGGGGATGGGGGGAGAAGGAAGGTGCATTAGATGTCCTACAGATGCAGGTGACGGCTTTCTCAGTCACAAGCAGGGTGAGTATCATAAGCGTAAACTTCAGTTCAGCCCTTGCGATTTTGATTCAACTTATCTGCTGCCTCAGAATTGAGCTAGTCCAATCATATAAGAATTTTAGACAAAAATGAGACCATCAAAAATACACAGGTGGCAAACTCCAGAGTAACCGTGAAGAAATTAACAAATAAATATCTGATGGATAAGATGGTTATGAAATTAGAATACAGTCATCCCTCTCTATCCAAAAGGAATTGGTTCCAGGAACCCTTACAGATACTACAAATTGTGGATAAGCAAATATCTTATAAAAAATGCCATACATTTGCATGTGAGCTATGCATATCTTCACGTATACTTTAAGTCCTCTCTGGATTACTCATAATACCTAATACAATGTAAATGTTATGCAAATGGTACTTTGTGCTCTCCCTTAGCCTTTGAGGAAGTGTTTTGACCACTTAATTGCTTTGTAAGAGCCATTCTTCACAAATGAAAAGGATGCCACAACACAAGCAACCAACAATAACATAAGGTGAACAATACAATATTTAAACAAGAAGTTCCGGAGAAAGTCAGAGAATCTGTGAAATGGCAGGGGTCTGCAGCTGGGCTATCACACCACTTCATTTGCATGGATTCAGCATAGCTAATTCAGGTTTTGCATTTTGGAACTTACACAAAAAAATTGGACTTTTTAAAATCCCTAGTTGGGATAGCTGGTTGGATCTATAGATGCAAAACTCACAAATACAGAAGGCTGGTTGTATTGGACTACAAAATTTCACTTGATGAAAAAGAAAGCAATGAAGATGCAGCCTTACATGCTTTCCTGAAAGTAATTGTTAGTGGAATGATTTTAAGAGGGGCGGGGAATCTCCATAATATAAATGTATGAAAAAGAATGTAAATATACTGCAAAAAACAAAAACAAAAAAACACGGTGGAATAGAAAAACCAAAGCAAACCATGAGATATATACCAAAAAAATCAACCTCACTGCCCTCAAGTTGGTTCAATTCATAGCCACCTCTGCTGGCTTTCCAAACGATACATCTTTATCAGCAGAGACGGTCCATCTGTCTCGCTCCAAGTTCCTGGTGGACTGAACTTCCCAGCCACCACCAGCACACTTTGTGTGTACTAAGCCACCAGGGTCCCTCTGACATAAGTGGCTGTTGTGTACTGTCATGTCAGAACCAACTGGTAGCTGATCCTCTTGCGGATTTTCAGAGGTAGTAAATCACACAACAGGAGACTGCTGCTCTCTCTCCAATGGGGCTGCTGGTGGATCTGAGCTGCATGGCTTTGGGTCAGCAGCACTTTACCACTGACAAGCAGGCAGGAGATTTAACCAGGACCGCTCCTGAACGAGGCTCCTCCTTCAGTGACCAGGCTGCAAGCACTAATAAATCTTGCTTTGTTTTGCTTTTTTCAAACACGGTCTCAGCGTGCATCAGAATCCTACTGGGAAAGCTAACATCCCATTAAATGATGAAACATTATAAGCATTATCCTTGAAATGAGGTTTACCCTGATATTCAATACTGTTCATAAAGATAATAACCAATGCAATAATGTAAGAAAATTAAAATGAGTCAACCACTGGAAAGAAGAGGAAAAATAGTAGCACACAGGCAGTGGGGCCAAGTGTCCAAAAGAATGAAAGATGAAGCCTTTTTTTCTATACAGATTTTATATTTTTTTATATGAGTTTTTTATCTAGAGAAGGTGAAACGAGGCTGCTCCTTGGAAGCTAGGATTTTGAAGCTCCGTCTGACATACTTTGGATATGTGGTAAGGAGGGACCAGTCCATGGAGAGGGACATTACACCTGGAAGGGTGGAGAAACAGCGCAAGAGAGGAAGACACTGGATGAGATGGACTGACTCAGTGACTAGGGTAATGGGGGTGGGTGCATCAGAGACAATGAAATTGCCTCAAGAAAAAGCAGAATTCAAAGAGTTATTGCACATAGGATTATTATGAACTGCAAGTGACTCAATGGCATGTAACAACAACAACAACATATGAGTTTTAATTTAGCTCTCCCATTTACTATCTTAGTATTCCTAAGCAAGATTTTTAATCTTTCTGCTTCAATCACCCTATCCACAAAAATAATATTTTATGTTGATAATGCCAATTTATGAGATTAGAATAGAAATGAAGTAATAATTATAAAATCCTTACATGTAAATTCCCTTACACTGGAATCTATTGCTACTCTGACGATATGGCTATCTTCATAATTTATGTGAAAAATTCAAAAGATTCAATAGCCTAGCCACCAGAACTAATGAGGGGACCCATTACGGTAGCTTGATACAAAAGCAACATAAAGGGATCAATAGACTTTCTTTGCACTCGCAATAAGTAATGCAAAAACAGAAGAAAGGACAAAAGAAGATAAATTGACCTGTCCCTGCTGAAATGACGCTGGAAGAATCTGATTCTGAATAGCCATAGAATGAGTTAAATTCAGAAACAGGGAGAAGGAAATGATGATGTTTCAAAGTCGAGCACTTCAAGTTTACTTATAAAACCGAGAACCAGATGATCTCCAACTGCATCTCCTTATCCAGGCCGTTTATAGACTAGCAGAGCTCTTGGTTCAGTGAATGTGTCTTACTTTCCTAGTGTTCCTGTAACAGAAATACTTCTGTGTGCGGACTTTAAGAACAGATTCTCTCTCTTTCTCTCTCTCTCTCTCTCTCTCTCTCTCTCTCTCTCTCTCTCTCTCTCTCACACACACACACACACACACACACACACACACACA
>NW_006399842.1:4436190-4443792 GCF_000299155.1 Elephantulus edwardii | reverse complement strand
ACACACACACACACACACACACACACACACACACACACACACACTCTATTCTAGAGATTAGAAGTTAGAATCCAGCTTTAGTGGCAAAGCCTTCTCTATTTCAGCTGCTGGTAACTGGCAATCCATGGTATTCCTGGGATTGCAGGTCTACCTTTATCTATATTAGGGAGCATCTGCCCCGGCCCCCACATATATCTCAACCCCCCACTTCTTCAATTCTGCATACTATAACATGCTATGCACTTAATAATATAAACAAAACACTAATTCCAAGCAGGGTTGTTGTTGCTGCTATTAGTTGCTTTTGACCTAAGTCTCATAGCAACCTATGAATAACATGTGAACCCTGCCCTATGGTGCACCATCCTCAGCATCTCCTATGATCAAGCCTTTTCTTATAGTATCAGTCTATCTCCTTGAGAGGTTTCCTCTTTTTCAACGATTCTCCACACTTCCTAGTATGATAGGCAGTTTGGTTGTTTTGTTTTGTTTGTTTTCAAGGACAGGCCACTCCTGATAACACATTCAAAGTATGTGAGATGAATTTTACATCTTTGTCTCAGAGGAGCACACTGGTTGCCCTTCCTACAGGTCAGATTTCTTGGTCCACAAGACATTCCGTAATCTTCTCCAACACCACAATTCAAAGCATTGATTCTTCTTTTGTCAACCATATTCATGATCCAATTTTCACACACATAGGAAGCAATTAAAAATGCATATCCTTCTATCTGGAACATCTTACCTAGCCTTTAAGCTAACAACCTTGATCTTTAGCACTTTGGAGAGGTCTTTCACAGCAGATTTCCCTAATGTAACATGGCTTTTCATTTCTTGACTGCAGCTACCATGGCTATGGTGTGTGGATATAAGTAAAATTAAGTTGCTGATAACTTCAATTTTTTTTCTCTATCATGATGTTGTCTATTGCTACCATGGTGAGAACTTATTTTTCCTTGATGTTACAATGCAATTCATATTAAAACCTGTAATCTTTGATCTTTTGCAGTAAGCACTTGAAGTGGTCTTTATTGACTACAAGCTAGGTATGTCATCTGCATAACATAAGTTGTTGATGAGTCTTTATCCAATCGTGATGTCACATTGTTTTTTTTATATAGCTCATGTTCTTCTCAAATAATTTGTTCTGCATGCAGATCACTTAGCATATAGATTTAACCTACTAGTACAGGTGTTCAAAGTTGAACATATATTTTGAGGAACTATCTTTATCTTTCCTAATTCAAAAATAATTTTTGACATGTGGATTTTCATTTGATTACCATCATTATCTTTTAATAGATCATATTCATTTTTGTCCTTCTTAGTATTTTTTTTCTTCTGACTGAAATAATGAATAAATTTATCTTATTTGTAAGGATTGACTCAGTGACTGGGGTAATGGTGGTAGGTGTGTCAGAGACAGTTTGATTGGCACAGGATAGAGCAGAGTTTAGGGCTATAGTACATAGGGTCACTATGAGTCGTAGATGACTCGATAGCACATAACAACAACAACCAATTTTTAAAGGTCTATTTCTTTTTTTTATTTTATTTTGTTATTATTTTTGGGTGTGTACCGTCAAATCGGATCCGACTGGTACAGGAGGGAATTGTTCCTCCTTCTCCAGCAAAGCATCTGGTGGATTTGAACTGTGAACTTCTTGGATTGCAGTGCAGCTTCCTGCCACTAGGCCACCAGAGTTCCCTTAAAGGTCTATTTCTAAGGGACATCATTCTTGGAAGGGTTGAGGTCAGCAAAAGAAAGGAAGGCACTCAATGAGATGCATACTCACAGCAACTACAATAATGGGCTCAGGTATATCAGGGATAATAAAGATGGCACAGGATCCGTTGTTCATAGGGTTGCTGTGATTTGACCTTGACTTGACAGCACCGAACAACAACAACATTTCTAAATGGCATCCCCTCTGCAAAACTTTCCCTGGATCCCTTATGCAGCATCAAAAATTCATGCTTAGTTTTTTGTCCATATGATATTTATATTTCATTGGAAGATAAATTCAAAACTGAAAAACACTAATGGACATTTCTATTCACCAACTAATTGCTCTATTTACTCTCCTTTTTCCTTTGGTTTAAAGCAGAGAGATCTAGAATGTAGCTTCTATTTTGGAAGTGTCAGTATTTGGGATGATGCCACACTCTCAATACCCCAAACAAGAAATTGTTCTGTGAACTCTTGAAACCAACTCCCAAATGAGGATTTGCAGAATGTTCTTAACTTCATGGGAACTCAAGGGAAAATCTTCAGGGAGGAAATGAGGTAAACACAGAAATAGAGACACAATGTTGTCTTAAATCCGATTTCCCTAGGAATTTGGATTCAGAGCAGATGTTTGTAAAACAATGTTCAACTATAAGAGCAGGAAAATGATGAACTACTTCTAGACAATCCACGGAAGACATGAACTGCTAAGCGATGTGCTAAACTAATTCTGATGTTGCTGATGTTTGAGCCATATTTAGTAGATCCAATTAAAAAAAAATACCAACCAAACAACTGTGACTTATAGAGAGCTGTAAACAGTGAAAAGTAAAGAAGTTCTCATCACTAAAATCTGCTAACACCTTTTCTTCAATTAAATGTCTGATTTGTACATATTCACGCACACAAAAATAATAAAATAAAATAATAAAAAAAAGAGTGCAAACCAAAAAAAATCTCCTTTCATTCAGTGTTCATCATTCTGAAAACATCCATCAACCATCATGTCATATATAAGGTGGGGCTGCAGTACTTGTTCTCATATGACTTACTATCTAGTGGCTGGAGCAGAAACAAAAGTATTGTTCTCAAATTGGAATTGAGTCAGGAGGGACCCTTCACTGAGTACCCATGGCTGTAAAGTGCATGGGAAGAGATTGCCCATCTTTCTCCCTCAGAGCCTCTGGTGGATTAGAAAAACCAGAAAGGCATGCTCTTTGGGTTAGTAGAGTGATTACCTAGGGACTAAGCCACCAAGAATTTAAAATTGTCAGCAGTGAAATGAGAAAAGAATCACAACGTTAAATGATGGCATATTTTCGAGAGAAGAGGTCAGCCTAATTAAGATGTGAGAGGACAGTGGACAAGGGTGGCCTGCAAATGATAGTAAACTTGAGATTGAAACATAAACGTATAATGTAAGGAAATCAGAGCCCACAGCACTTTATATCAATAACATAGCAATAACAACAGGTGCTGGATACAGTCTCAAGTTGAGATTGGTAGTTGAGTAGAGAACAGATGTAATAAGACTTTGTCAACCATGTTACTGATTTGAGATTGTAGAGTGACAGATCTACATACTTCCTACCTGATTAGAGTTTCTACCTATACTCAGTGCTTAATTTGAGTCCCATCTCTCTATTGATCACTGAGACTCCTTGTAATATTTATTAAGTGCTGCCAAGTTCAACAACTCATTACAGCCCTATAAACAGTAGATCTGAACCCTGTACTATCCTGTGCTGTGCTCACAATCTCTGGCACACTTGCACCGATTGCCACAATCACTGTATTAGTCCATCTTGTTGAGGGTCATCTTCTTTCATGGATCCTTCACTTTCCCAGTATGATTTCGCCCTCCAAGGAATAGCCTTTCCTAGCAACATGCCCAAAGCATGTGAGACAAAGCTACACCATCCTTGCCTCCAAGCAATACTCTAGTTTTACTTTCTCCAAGACACACCTATTTGTCTCTTTAGCAGTCCATGGGTTATTCAGTGCTCTTCTCTAATATCACCACTCAGAGGTATTGGTCACTTCTCTTCTCATCTTTATTTATTGTCCAGCTCTTAAATGCAGAACAAATAATTGGAAAGAGTATGGCTTGAATCTGGCACACAGTAGTCTTTAGACTGACATCATAGCTCTTCAGGACTTTGGAGAGGTCCCTGACAGGAGACTTTCACAGTGCTATGTGGCTCCAAATCTCCTGACTGTTGGTACCAAGGATGTTGATTGTGGACCCAAGTAAGATGAAATCATTTACAGTTTCAATTTTCTATCCATCTATTATGCTGTTTTTAATTGACCCAGATGTAAAGATTTTAATTTTCTTAATGTTGAGATATAAACCATATATTGAGTTGAGTCGAATATTCCTTCACATATTATGTGTGTTGTTATTATGTGCCATTGAGTCCCTTAAGATTAACTGTGGCCCTGGGTACAACAGCTCCTACTCTATACTGAGCGATCTTCATTATCTCTGACACATCTACCCCCATTACCACAGTCACTGAGTCAATCCATCTCATCCAGGGTCTTCCTCTCTTATACTGTCCCTACACCCTTCTAAACATCATGTCCCTCTCCAAGGACTGGTCCCTCCTTGTGACATGTCCAAAGCATATCAGATGGAGCTTTAAAATTCTTGCTTCCAAGGAGCAGCCTGGTTTCACCCTCACTAAGATGAACCTGTTTCTTCTCCTATCAGTCCATGGTCTATTCAATACTCATCTCCAGCACCACCACAACTCAAAGACATCAGTTCTTCAATCATTCTTTAGCCATTGTCCAGCTTTTTAATGCATAGTAAATAATTCCAAAAACCATGGTCTGGATCAGGTGCACCTTTGTCTCCAGAATGACATTGTTACTGTTAAGTACTCTGGAGAGGTCTCTGACAACATACTTTCCCAATGCAGTTAATATTTTGATTTCTTGGCTCCTGGTACCAAGAGTGTTGACTGTGAAGCCAAGCAAGCTGAAGTTGTTAAAAATCTCAATCACTTCTCCACCTATCATGATGCTGCCAATTGGCCCAGTGGTGAAAATCTTTGTTTTCTTGATGTTAAGCTTCAATCCTTATTGAAGATTACAGTCCTTGACTTTCTGCAACAAATACCTTAGATCTTCCTCAGTTTCTGTGATCAAGACTGAGTCATCTGCATAACGCAGGTTGTTGAGTCTTTCTCCAATGCTTACCCAACACTCCTCATAAAGTCCAGCCTCTGGAATGATCTATTCTGTATATCAATTGACACAGTATGAAGACAGGATGCATTCCTGATGCACTCCTTTCTTGATTTTGAACCATGTAGTATAACCTTGCTCTGTTCTGAGAAGTGCTTCTTGGCCCAAGTACAGATTTAGAATAAGCCACAATCAAGTGTTCTACAATTAAATTCACCATCTTTGCCTCTGAGGAACACTCTGATTACTTTCTCCAAGACAGATTTGTTTGTTCCTTTGGAAGTCGATGGTATATGCAATACTCTGCATCAATATCACAATTAATAGGTATTGATTTTTTTTTACATGTGTAGGAAGTGATTGAAAACACCATGACTGGTGTCAGGCACATCTTCGCCTTCAAATTAATTTCTTTAAGGGAGCTCGAGTGGTCTAGTGGCAAGAAGCTATGCTACAATCCTAAAAAGTGTGCTGTTTGAATCCACCAGATGCTCCTCTGGAGAAAATGGGCAATTTCGTCCTAGGCCAGTTGGATCAAACTGATGGTGTACAACAAGGAAAAAAAATTAAAACACAAACTTCTTTGCTCGTTAGCACTTAAATGAGATTTTTAACAAAATAATGGTCCAATGTAACATGGTTTTGGTTTGGCTTTTTGTATTTGGTTTTTTCTTTGAGCACTGCTTTTGGGGGTGTTGATTGTGTTGTTGATTGCCATCTAGTAAAGCACGACTCATAGTGACCTTATGAACAAAAAACTTGAAGCCTATTATGTTTCAAAGTTCAGAGTTTCCAGAGGCATATGGTTTAGGAAGTGGGTGACACTGTTGCTTCCAGGGTATTGATTACAGTTCCAAATTAAATTAAATCATTGAGCACGTCAATCTTTTCTCCATCTACCATGGTATTTATTGGCCAAGTGGTGAGGACTTTGCTTGATATTGAAATATAAAACATTGAAGACTCTAGTCTTTGATTTTTAGTAACACTTCCAGTCTTCTTCCCTTTCTACAAGATAGGTTGTATGATCTGCATAATGTAGGTTGCTGATGAGCCCTCCTCCAATTCTGATGCCACATTCCTCATACAGTCCACCTTCTTAGATTATTTGCTCAGATTGCACACTGGATAGGTATCAAGAAAAAGGTATCACTCTGATGCACACCTTTCTCAAGCTGAGAGAACTGAAGGGGCAAAGTCAAGGCCTGAATTGCAAAACTGAAAGATTTTATATACAAAATATTGAATGATGCAAGAAACATCAAAAGAAGATGGAAGTAATAAGCAGAGTCACTGTACCGAAAAGAATTGGTCAACACTGAACCATTTTGAGAAGTAGTGTATGTCTTTTTATGAGATATAAAATTTCCTAAGAAGAGAAACCAACCATTCCTTGAGTTATAAAACAACTTAGCAATTATTTAATCCAAATATTCATATGATTCAAGAATGACCTTGAGATATTTATGAAAGGAGGTTCTTCTATCTCTGCTTGAATAATTCTAGATGATGGGGCACTTCTGGCCTCTATTATTTCTGATGAGAGCATTTCACATGTGGTTTGGTTCTACGCTATCTTGCTAGACTATTGTAGATGTTTACTTTGACTCACTTTAATTCTTTCTGTATATTGCCTACAATATGATATTTCTTATATTCTATTTGATAGTGATTCACTTTTGTGGTGGAATTATATTATGTCAATTTAACTAAATTGGCACTACATTGTCCACAATTTCCTTCCACAAACATAGAATGAATGATGGTCTAAGGACACATTATACATGGTTATTAGGCAGAAGGGAAGAAACATCCACATTCTTCTTCTATTTAGATGATCACTACGCAATCCAAGGAGCCCTGGGAGCTCATGAAAGCTGTGTTTGCTGGCTGACTCATCTTTTTCACATGGGAGTAACAGCCAAGCCAACCAAAGTCCTCAAAATTTAGTGACCCTCCCTACAGCTTCTCTTTTCCCTGAGTCAGGTACAAGTATGGTTGATTAAAATAACAAAACAAAACAAAGAAAAAATAATAGCTCTTCACAATGGACACAATATCAAAAAAGTTTAAACTTGAAAGCAGTAAGAAGCTGGCACAAGTTCTAGTTTGTCCTCATGGATTCCACATCGTCTCTCAAGGCTTCAATTCACTTTTGCTTGTCTTGTTGATGCATGTCGTGTCTCTTTTTCTTTTTTGACTATCTGGCCCTCAGACTCCAGACTTCAGCAAGCACAGAAACATAGCACAATATAGATCATTTAATATAGATTATTTAACCAGCTCCCAACGTTGTTTATATTCAAGTAAGGTAAATATTCTGCTTTTCTGAACAAACTGACTGATAAAACCTTCAATGGCTTCGCCTCAGAGGCTGGGCTCTATGAGGAGAAGTGTGGTGTCAGGATTGGTGGAAGATTTAGTAACAATCTGTGTTATGCAGAAGATACAACCCTGCTTGCTGAAACTGAGGAGGACCTGAAGTGCTTGCTTCAGAGGGTCAAGGACTGCAGCCTCTAATATGTATTGAGGCTCAGTGTCAAGAAGACAAAGATTCTCACCACTGGACCAACTGGTAGCATCAGGATCAATGGTGAAGAGATTGAGATTGTTCACAGCTTTAGTCTGCTGGGCTCCATAATCAACATTCTTGGCACCAGTAGCCAGGAAATTAAAAG
>NW_006399842.1:4429629-4435829 GCF_000299155.1 Elephantulus edwardii | reverse complement strand
GGTGTATTGATTCAGGGACTGGGGTAATCAGGATGGGTGTGTTGGAGACAGTGTGATTGACACAGGACAGAGCAGAGTTTAGGCTGTTGTACATAGGGTCTCTATGAGTCGCAAGCGACTGGACAGCACATAACAACAACAACAACAATGTCTTCAATATGGTCTAGAGAAGGGCTTGTGTGTTCTCACTCCTTATCTTTCTTGCATCATTACATACCCATGTATCACTCCGCTTCTACTCTTCATCAATAATAACTTTTGTTTTCCTTTTCCTTAAATTTATATGCTCTGTGGCTTCTGCATTGTCATACATTCTGAATTCTTTTTTTGAGTGTCTGCTCTATTTCTTCCTTAGTCACCTACACCTTCAGATCTTAGCTTAAACAGTACTTCCACAGAATCTGTGGAATGGGAATTAGTTGTGTCTGCGTGTCCTCATAAAACTCATAATATTCTTTCGTATTATAATTAATTATCTAAACATTTCTAATAATTTAAGATGTTTATCTTCCCCAAATACCCCATTTTTCTTATTATAGTCTCTCGCAGTATCCTAGATTCTGTTGCCCAACACTGATTGGCTCATAATTATATGAGTGACTATTGTTGCTGTTGTTGTTGTTATATGTTGAGTCACTTGTAACTCATAGCAACGCTTATGTACAAGAGCCATGAGCTCTGCTCTGTTATGATTCATTACTTTCCTGGATAAACCAAGAACAGCTGTTTCAACTACTCTCAATGGCAACTATTTTTCACATTTTTTTCCATCAAGGACACATCATAGATTTCTTAATTATATATTCACAGGTAACAACCTCACAATAAGAGTCAGAATTTTTTTCCTAATTAATTTGGTATTCTGATAAAATTGCTGAATTTTTGGACAGAAAAATAATACGGTGATACTTTACTCAATCCCAACTCAAAAACTCACTCACAACTATGCCCAGTAAATTCTATGTTACCTCCAGTACTGGCTACATTGACTTCAGGAAGGTTAAGAGAATCATATTACTGTATCGCCTTCTATTTTTCTGATTCAAAATGCATCTTACTGGGGAGAAAATAAGAAATACGACTATTGCTTAATTAAAAATCATTTCATAACATGATTATTTATAGCAATGAAATTATGTTTCTTCTATTTTGTGTATTAATTGAGATCTTCAGTGAGTGTCTGAATTCTCCACATTCAAATTATTTTGACTTTGAAAATACTACTGGAAGAGAAGTGCATAGAAAGTTTATGATTTTTGATATTTCGAAAAAGGGAGAATTATATAACCTTTTCAACATGTCTTCCATCTTCCTTTTTTCCCCCCTCACATTGGTTTCTCATTCTCATGTTTCAAGGGATTTCTTTTTTATAAAGGCAATTGCTTTCTAGACTTTAACCAACGGGGAGTTTGAAAAAAACCTTCCAGATGGGAAATATATATAAAAAAATCTCATCTCGGTGAAAAATAAATCCCCCAAATGGAGGCATGTAATGGAACACCTAATTCACTCCAACTATGCTGGTCATATTGCTGCAATATTATAATGCCAGATGACTCTTTTAGCACCGTGGACAACAGCTGGCCTTCCATCAGGAATGTCTAAAAACGAATGCAATGTGATCCCTTTCCAATAGAAATTTGGCCAGTGTTTGAGCTCCATCGCATGATACACTCCTCATACGCATGCTGAGCAATTAGTAATTTTTAGTAAAAACTTTTGCAAGGTATTATTATTGTTTTTACCCTCAAGAAATTGGATTGTTTGCCATTTTCTCTATTGAACACTGGAAGAGTTCCCTAAAGTGTCACCCAATTATAACATCAGATGTCATATTTTTAAATCATTATTATTTTCATTCTCTTTTGTTCTATGGAAATTTGACAATAAATGTTTATGCCCCTTATAATAGACTATCATTCCTTTTTAACTCTGATAGCTACACACACTATTGTTGATCTAAAGCCTATTTCTTATACTCTTTCCGTTGCCTTCATTTCCTGATTACTTATTTTACCCACTAAATGTTTGGTTTTTTCCCCCGTATGGTATATCACATTGTTTATTGTTCTCTGAACACACTTTTCTTTATAAATATCTTCAGCCTTCATGATTCCATCATCATTTCCATCCTGATGACTTTAAAATCTTCTTTTCTTACTCTGACCATTCTCATAAATGCCATTGTTACATTTTCCTAAAACCTACTGGTTCTATTAGCTTCAGTGTGGTTTATATTTTGTTCAGGTCTAAAATAGAGCTTATATTTCTGGCAGCAAACAAAATAAGGCTGTATCTTTCTTTATATCTTATTTCTTTCTTTCTTTTTGTATTCCTCCTTTGAATAAACTTATTTTAGTGCCTAAAAGTTAGTATTTACTTCTCCTTTCACGTCCAAACCACTACTAAGTCCTTTTCAAGTGATGCCACAGTAAGATTGCACATGTTAGCCAAAACAAGTGATTACTTATCTATGTTGTATTCCCCGTGGAGGAAAGCAAATATGCTTCCCCTTTACCACATTGATTGTTTATTGAAGAAAGCATATATCTTTATGATCAGGAAAAAGTTCCATATTAAGGACAGCACACCTTAATTCTTCCACCTGATGTCAGGATTTCACTCTTCTCACCTCTTACCAGTGCTCTTTTAGTAAATCAATCTGTTGTTGTTGTTATATGCCATTGAGTCACCTGTGACTCATGGCGACCCTATATACAACAGCCCTATACTCTGCTCTATACTGTGCCAATCTCATTGTCTCTGACACACCTACACCCATTACCCAAGTCATTGACTCAATCCACTTTATAGAGGGTCTTTCCCTCCTGTGCTGTCCCTCCAACCTCTCAAGCATGATGTCCTTCTCCAAGGACTGGTCCTTCCTTACAACATGTTCAAGGTATGTCAGATGAAGCTTCAGAATCTTTGCCTTCAAGAAACAGCCTGATTTAACTAACTCTCTCCAGGATGAACCTGTTCATTTTCTTAGCAGTCCAATGTATATTTAATAATCTTCTCCAACACCACAGCTCAAAGGCATCACTTCTCCTATTCTCCCTAGTTATTGTCTAACTCTCTGACTCAAAGTAAGTGATTGCAAAGACCATGGCCTGTATCACGCACACCTTAGTCTCCAGAGAGACACCATTGTGCTTCAGTACTTTGGAGAGGTCCCTAACAGCAGACTTTACCATTGCAATACGTCTTTTCATTTCCTAGCTGCTGCTGGTGCCAAGAGTGTTGACCATGGAGACAAGCAAACTAAAGCTGTTAAAAGTTTCAATCTTTTTACCATCCATCCTGATGCTGTCAATTGTTCCAGTGATGAGAATCTTTGTCTTCTTGATATTGAGCCTCAATCCATATTGAAGGCTGTAGTCCTTGACCTTCTGCAGCAAGTGCTTCAGATCTTCCTCAGTTTCAGTTTCAGCAAACATAATTGTATTATCTGCATAATGCAGATTGTTGAAGAATCTTCCACCAATCCTGATGCCACAATTCTCCTCCTACAGCCCAGACTCCTGGATAATCTGTTCTGCATATAAGTTGAAAAGGTATGGAGATAGGACACATCCCTGGTGTATACCCTTCCCATTTTTGAACCATGCAGTGTTTCCTTACTCTGTTCTGATGACTGCCTCCTGGTCAAAGTATAGGTTTCACATTAGCATGATCAAATGTTCTGGGGTTCCCATTTTTCTCAGAATCAGCCACAGGTTGTTATGATCCACACAACCAAATGCCTTTGCATAATCAATCTAGTGGAAAGAATTCAATCAAAGCCACTATACTAACATGAGTTTAACATTAGCTCTTATATTCACTGTTGTTTTTGTTGTGTTCCATGGAGTTAGAACGGACCCACAGCTGACCTCTGGCAGGTTTTCAGAGGCAGGTAATCACATGGGAGGAGACTGCCGATCTTTCTCAAACTAAGCAATTTGTGGAATCGAACCATGGGTCTTTGGGATTGTAGCGCAGATTCTTGCCACTTGGTCCTTAGAGCTCCCTATTACATTCACTGTTATATACCATCAAGTTGGAACTGTCCCATAGCTGACACTCTGCAAGTTTTCAGAGACAGATAATCACACGGGAGGAGATTGTATATCTAATGACATATAATTTGATTTACATTATAAAAATATTTATGACAATAAAGTGTCATTGATGAGAATGGAGTGAGTTGAAATATGGAAAATTACTATCTCAACTACTGGTGCGTACTACGATTTCAACAAATATTATTTTCTTTTCTTTCAAATCCTAATATCTCTCTTCCATAGTAAGCAATATTGTGAAGTTGATAATTTTTATTTCTCCTCTAAAAATTCCACTAATGTCTCATTGACTTCAGAATAAAGTCCTAATTCCTCAACCTAATAGTCAATGCTATTAATGCCGCAATTTACTTCCAGATTTTCAATCCAATTTCTGGGTCTATTTCATTGAGGTAACCTAGACCAAGAAGCTATTGTGTGAATAGAGCAAGAGAACACTACATAGCTTTAAACAAAGAAAAATGTGCATCAGGATTGCATCCTTTCTCCATTCTTCTTCTATTTATATCTGAGCAAAGTTTTTAAGAAGTCGGACTCTATGGAGAAAAGTATGGCATTAAGATCAGAGGCAGCCTCATGAATGATTTGAATTAGGCAGATGACACAACCTTGCTTGCTGAAAGTGAGGAGGAGTTAAAGTGCTTGCTGCTGAAGATCAAAGCCTTCAACATGGATTCCACCTCAATATCAAGAACATACAAATTCTCACCACTGGGCTAATAGACAACATCATGATATATGGAGAAAAGCTTGAGGTTGTTAATGATTTCATCTTGAGTCCACAATCAGCATGCTTGGCATCAGCAGGGAGGAGGCGAGGGCACCTATTGCATTATATAACAGTGCAGTCAGGGATCTTTCCAAATTATCGAGCATCGATAATGTCAGTTTGAGGACTCAGGTGCACCTGCTTCAGGCCATAGTTTTTTTAGTCACTTGCTATGTATCTGAGTGCTGGAAAATGACTAAAGATAACAGAAGAACTGATGCCTTTGAATTTTGATGTTGTAAAAGAGTACTAAAAATATCCCATGGACAGCCAAAAGCACAAACAGATATGTCTTGGAGCTAGTGCTTCTTGGAGACAAGATGATGAAGCTTCATATTACATACTTTGTGCATGTTGTTAGGAGAAGCTATTCCTTGGAGAAGAAAAACACCATGATTAAAAAAGTGGAGGGCCAGTGAAAGAGAGGAAGACCCTAAACAAGATGGAATGACACAATGATTACAACAAAGGGCTTGAGCATGTCAGAGACTATGAGGAAGGTATGGAATAGGACAGCGTGCAGAAATGTTCATAGGGTCTTTATGAGTCTTACTCTACTCACAATGACAACAACTGCTTTAGCCCTGCATTTCCTATCATAAATTTTTTATGTTTATGCTGTTTCATGCTTATGCTGTTTTTAGAAAAATTCTCTCCATCATTAGTACACCCATAATTCTCTGAATAAGTACGCTCTCTTTGCTATTCAAAATTTTAATAATGCTTTAGATAGGCATTTTTATTTCTAATGAAATTGTAGGGTTTTGACTACATGTTTCATAGTTTTATTGGACTATATATTATTTTAATATAAGAAATAAATGTTAACCATCTCAATATTACTTGCAGTACTCATAGTAATTGCATAGTAGGTGTTCAATAAATTTTAGCATAACATGATATCAATTTATTATCTTCAAATTACTGACACCACCTCATCCTGAGAAATCTTTGCAATTAAAAATGGATCCAAATTATGAAGGACGTGAGGGATGGTATCAGTGATCCTATAAAGGCATCTATTAGTTATAAAGAGATTACAATTTAAGGAACACATTTTCTATTGGTGTTCTTCTCAAAGTAGTGTGGCTTTGGCTTTGGTGAGTCTTGTTCTTTACCTCTCTAGTTGATCAAATTATACCTCTTATGTTATACAGACATGCTTCTTGGCCTTAGAGTCAGATACAAACTCCAGTGAACAATAAAAATATAGTGAGTGGTAAATATGTTTACTCTCTGACTTTGAAGTCATAAAAATCTAGGTAAATAATACATATACTAAATATTGCATACATGTAATATTATCTGAGAGGCTGGGCTCTATAAGGAGAAGTGTGGCGTTAGGATTGGTGGACGATCTACCCACA
>NW_006399842.1:4424494-4428940 GCF_000299155.1 Elephantulus edwardii | reverse complement strand
AGACCCTCTATGAGGTGGATTGATTCAGTGACTGGGGTAATTGGGATGGGTGTGTCAGAGGCAATGAGATTGGCACAGGGTAGAGCACGGTTTAGGGCTGTTGTATGTACATAGGGTTGCTATGAGTCACAAACGACTTGACGGCACATAACAACAACAACAACAATAAATATTGCTGTGAGTTTGTTTTTTTGTTCTTGAATATAATGGGGGGGGACAACTCAAGAGTTGAAGTACCAAGTTATTAAACTCATCATTAATTCTCATTTTCCCAACTTGACCACTGTCAGCTTGTCATGAAAGTAGTGATGATACTTTATAGAGAGGAAGATTAAACTGGGAATAAAGACTACGTAAATGTTATTTATGAAATATTGATAAAAACATCTCATTTGAGACAGACTTGTACTAGGGCTTGGTCTAGTTTCATAGTAGAGGGATATTCAGTAATCTAAAAACTCCCCTTGTGTTCAGTTTTGCTCATAATTTTTAAGTTAGCCCTATTCCTTTTGAAGATCTATAGATACAAGTGTAAGTGTTCTGGTTACTGCAGGAGTACACACTGAAAATGGCAGAAAAACTATTAAGAAAGTACAAGACTGTTTTTTGAAGTTGAAGAAAATGGAAGAAGCAAAAAAGATAAAGGAATAAAACTAGATGGAAGAAGAAAAAGAAGAGTCCAAGAAAGAAGATCAAATATAGAAGGAAGGGGGTAAAAAGAGGAGGAAGAGGAGAAGAGGGGGAATAATGACTCAGTCTTGGAAGAACAGTCTTCTCTCTTTTGGTCAGTCTTGCATGTATCTTTGGTCAGTGTTGTAAAGGTGCAAAAACTAAGACTTGGGCCCTACAGAAAGAGTAATTGACAAATTATGAAATCAAGATGTAAGAAGATCTGAGACAGATTGGTTGAGCTAGTCATCCAGACATTTCATGGGCTGCAAAAAAGTCTGTGAAACAGGTCTTCCATTTGTTTAGAGATTATTGTTGTTGTTGTTATGTGCCATTGAGTCATTTGAGACTCATAGCGACCCTATGTACAAGAGCTCTAAATGCTGTTCTATCCTGTGCCAACCTAGCCATCTCAAATGCACTTATTCCCACTGCTCCAGTCACAGAATTGATCCATCTCATCGAAGGTCTTCCTCTCCTTCGCCGTCCCTCCACTCTGCCAAACATGATGTCCCTCTCCAAGGACCAGTCCCTCCTTGCAACATGCCCAAAATAGGTCAGACGAAGCTTCAGAATCATTGACTCCAAGGAGCATTCTGGCTTCACCTTCTCCAGGACAAACCTGTTTGCTCTCCTAGCAGTCCATGGTATATTCAACACTCTTCTCCAGCACCACAGCTCAAAGGCATCAATTCTCTTTCTATCAACCCTATTCAACTCTCTGATGCATAGCACGTAATTGCGAAGACTATAGCCCGGATCAGGCACACCTTAGTCTCCAGCCTGACATCTTTGCTCTTCAGTACTCTTGAGTATTATATTTTGGGGGGTTTTTGGGGGGAGTGGCTTTGTTTTTGGGTTTTGGGTTGTTTGGGTTGTTTTTAGGAGTGAGGATCCAGGGAGTGCCTTATGTGTAAGAGATGCATTTGGCTTTAGATTGCTGTTGTTGTTGTCATTGTTGTTAGGCACTATTGAGTCAAGTATGACTCACAGCAACCCCCGTGAACAATCGACCTGAACCCTGTTCAATCCTGTTCAATCCTCATCAGTCCTGATACACTTCAGCCCATTGTGGCAGTCACTGTTTCTATCCATCTCATTGACGGTCTTTCTCTCTTTCATGGACTCTATCTCTCCACACATGATGGCCTTCTCCAAGGAATAGTGTCTCTTAACAACATGCACAAAGTGTGTGAGGTGAAGTTTTATCATCTTTGCCTCTAAGGAGCACCCTGGCTTCACCTTCTCCAAGACATAACATTTGTTCTTTGACAGTCAATGGCACCACATTCAGCATTTTTCTCCAACACGACAAGTCAAAGACATCAATTCTTCTTCTATCATACTTAGTCATTGTCCAGCTCTCATATGCAAAGCAAGTAATTGAAAAGACTGTGCCCTTCAGTTGCACTTTATTATTGTTGCTGTTGTTACACTGCAATTTTTACGTTTCAGGTACACTTTATTATTGTTGCTGTTGTTATACTGCAATTTTTACGAAGTTTATAGGAAGATTAGGTTTTCATTCATTCATTGATGCATATTTCCTCCCTTCACCTCCTTTGCCCCTGCCACAATCCACTTTGCAGTGCACTTCTTTTCTTCAGAATGACATCATTGTTCTTAGGTAGGGCAGAGATAATACAGGCTTTGTTAGATGAGATGAATTCCTACCTGGAATTCCTAGGGAAGGCAATGCTTCCTTCTAGTTGCTCCAGTCCAGTTGCTAGAATAATAAAATCAAAACCCAAATCCACTGCCATGGAATTAATTTTAACTCCTGGTCATCTTCCATGGAGTTTCTGTGGCTATAAATCTTAATGGGAGCAGACTCTATCTCTCTCTTTGTTTGACCAGCTGATGCTTTTGAACCATCAACTTCTCAGTTAGGAGTGCAAAATGAATCCATTATGTGCCAAAAGTTCTTAGAATAAGAAAGATGGAATTCAAAGCAGAGTCTCCAATAAGGTTTAATTTAAAAACAACCTAAAAAAAACCCACCTCATATATCTGGAACTTGGCTAATAGTATTGGCTCACAGTTAAAAGGTGGGCTCAAAGGACAGCCAACTATAGGTCTGTGTTCTAAATTTGTCAGTAACAAACTATGTGATTTTGTTAAACTATCCCCCTGTGTCTCAGTTTCCTCAGCTGTAAGAGGGAAATAATAACTACCTTGCATACATTGTTTAAATTATGTACCTTGTGCCCCAGAGAAAGACATCAAGCTTGGTAAAGTACAGGGCCAGCAAAAGAGAGGAAGGTCCTTATTAAATTGGCTTGATACAGTGGCTGTCACAATGGGCACAGGCGCAGCTGAGGTTGTGTTTCATGCTGCTGTTTATAGGGTTACTATGGGTCAGGGTCAACTCCATGACATCTAACAACAACATCATGCCTTTCCTACAGATTTCTTAAATCAAGATCTATTTGAAAATTTTAGATTCCTTATATTCCACATTTTATGTCATTGGTGTGCTCTCTCTTGTAATCAACACCCATTAAATGACAATTCTTGAAAACAGACTCAGGAGCAGGATACTAATGCATAAATTGGTAACAGTCCATCTATTCTGTGGACATATGGGTTTTAGTTGCAATCTATTTCTTGGAAAAGTTTTCATCATTAAACGAGTTTAACTTGCCTAGGAAATAATTCAACTTGCATCAACTTGAGTCCCAATATTTGGAAAGCAACATTTGAAAATTATATTTTATTCCAGCAAATCTAGGTTTACCTAGAATGAAAACAGCAGAGGTTTGGACACTTGATAAGAATGTGGTCAGTTATACTGCTCAGTAAAGCCTTTGAGATACCTAAATCCACATTGCCTTAATTTTCATGATAATTAGACCAGTCTCTGGATTTAGGCTAAATGATGTGGGTAATGGTGACAAAGACT
Source organism: Elephantulus edwardii (assembly GCF_000299155.1). NCBI lineage: Eukaryota > Metazoa > Chordata > Mammalia > Macroscelidea > Macroscelididae > Elephantulus > Elephantulus edwardii. The sequence goes on along the minus strand of NW_006399842.1, from coordinate 4,425,369 downwards.
TTTCCTGAGGGCAGATTTACACTCTCATCTTGGCAGAATCAACTATTTGCTTTGTGATTGTGGAAGCATTTGGAGAGAAACATTAATTTTCCATCCATTAACTTTGGTGGATATGAACACCCTAGAGGGAAAAATGTGTGAAGCTGCTTAACAACCTTTTGGCTGCTTGGAAGGTAAAAATATTTTCAAAACATTTTTCTCTGCAGAAGAAAAAAATAGAAAAAGAAAAGCTATTCAATCAGGGAATATTCTATCATTCAGAGATTTGTGTAAATGTTTTCAGAGCCTCAAAATGCAGCGTTTTCTGTAGACATGACCTATTTGGTCTATTCAATACCTAGGCATAAATTAACTTGATCGTTCAAATACTTACAAAGCAAGACTACTTTTTCTAATTATACATTTTTTTTCTTTCTATAGACCAGATATATTGGGTTAATAATATTGGGCAAAAGGAGAAGAAAAAAAAAAGAGATTGAAAAGTGAAGTAAGGGGATAAAAATAATGAAGGTGATTTTATGTTGTCTTGCTATCATAAGAAGACTAAAGCCAAGTTCAAATCAGTAGGATCTTAGAAAAGAACGTGTGTATATATAATAAAGAGAAGATGCATTGATAAAGGGAAGATGGAGTCAGGTCAAATAATCTGTATGTCCAGGAATGGAACTCATCAAGCTAAAGTAAAGCTACATAACCTTATGTCATTTTTTAAATTTTCTAACCCATTTTTTTCAGTTTTTTATTAATATTTTTATCATTCATATACGTTGTATTTCATGCATGTACATTGTGTTCCATAGAGTTATGTACATTGTGTTCCATAGAGTTATTAATTTACATTTTATTTTGTTCATTTATAGTATGGGGTTTTTTTT
>NW_006399842.1:4420838-4422784 GCF_000299155.1 Elephantulus edwardii | reverse complement strand
GCTTTTCTTAGCTCCAGCTCTGTATTCTCTCTGTCACTGTAGAGAAATCCAACTGATTTTTGTATGTTGATCTTGTATCCTGCTACTTTGCTGAATTTAAATTTTTTTTAATCTATCAAATAAATGCAGCAACAGCAGCAAGCAGCTAGTATATACTAGACAGTATTCAACTGCTAACTGAAGGGTCAGTATTTGAACCTGCCAGCCATTTATGGGTAAAAAAATGAGGGAGTTTCCCCTTTCCTCCCATTAAGATTTACAGCCTTGATTTTGCCAGCACCATTTGTTGAAGAAGTTGTAATTTCACCATTTGATAGGTTTTATTTCTTTGTCAAATATCAGTTGACCGTAGATGGGTCCATTTCTGGGTTCTCAATTGGTCTATGTGCCTGTCATTGGATTAGTACCATAGTTGTTTTGGTTACTACTGCTGCATAGTAGTTTTTGAGTAGGTTTTGAGGTAAGGGAATGATATGCCTCCCACTTCATTTTTGCATTCCAGAAGTACTTTGCTTGTTTGGGGTCTCATTCCTCTCCAAATAAATGACAATTTCTCTTCGATCTCCTTGAAAAATGAATTTGGTATCTGGACTACTACCTGCAGAAAGCTGAAACAGAATCCACATCTCACATCATACACAATAATCAACTCAAGGTGGATCAGAGACCTTGGAATAAAGTCTAAAACCATAAAGTTCATAAGAGATTAACTGGGACCAAGCTTAGAAGGCCTAGTCTACAGTATAAAAGGACTGCCAAATACAGACATAAATGCCAATCTGAAGAGGATAAAATTGATGAATGAGACCTTCTAAAGATTAAGTCTCTGTGCTCATAATTTTTTTTCTCCCAACAGGGTAAGAAGAAAGCCTGCTGACTGAGAACAAACATTAGGCAATATCATCTCAAACAAGAGTCTTATAACCAAAGTTTACAGAATCCTACAGGTTCTCCAGAAGAAAAATATTGATAACCCTGTTACAAAATGGGCAAAAGACATGGAAAAACTTTTCACAGAGGAAGATATTCAGATGGCCAACAGACAGGTGAAGAAATGTTCCAAATCAGTCAATAAGTGAGATGCAAATCAAAACCACAATGAGATAATATCTACCCCAGGAGCAGTGGCACAGTTTAGCAAGACAGCAAGTAATAAATGTAGGAGAGGGTTTAGTGAGATAGGAACTCTTATACATTGTTGGTGGGACTATAAAGCGGTACACCAATATGGAAGGATGTTTCGTGTTTTCTCAAAAAGCTGAACATAGAAATTCCATATGACGCAGCTATTCTGCTGCTTGGAATATATCCTGAGAAAATGAGAACTGAGGCACAAAGGCTTGTACACCAGTCTTCATAGCAGCATTATTCACTATAGCAAGCACATGGAAATAGCCCAAATGCCCAACCACAGTGGAAAGGATTGAGAAATTATGGTACATTCACACAATGAAATATTATGCAGCATGCAAGAGCAATAATTTTGTTAATTACTACACGCCATGGAAAAGACTGGAGAGTGTTGTTGATTGCCTTCAAGTAGAGCATGACTTCATAATGACCCTATCAACAAAAGACCTGAAGCCCCTCTACAATTATGGACATTTATCAAGTTCAAAAGTTCATAGAGTTGCCAGAGGCATGTTATTTAGGAAGTGGATGCCACTCCTGCTTATGCTGAGTAAACTATCTCAGGTTCATAAAGAAAAAAAACGTGTGTAAGACCATTATTGTAGGAGTATGAGGATCCAAGGATGGGAGAAGGGAGCTTAATCATAATCACAATTTGATGGGTGGAGAGAGGGACGAGTGAAGGAAAGGGGTAAAATCTGGTGTGAGAAAAAATGTATACAAACTTTATGAACTTTGTATGTAAATCAATATAAAAGAAGAAAGAAAGAAAGAAAGAAAGAAAGAAAGAAAGAAAGAAAGAAAGAAAGAAGGAA
>NW_006399842.1:4412434-4420738 GCF_000299155.1 Elephantulus edwardii | reverse complement strand
AAGAAAGAAAGAAAGAAAGAAAGAAAGAAAGAAAGAAAGAAAGAAAGAAAGAAAGAGAGAAAGAAAGAAAGAAAGAAGAAAGAAAGAAAGAAAGAAAGAAAGAAAGAAAGAAAGAAAGAAAGAAAGAAAGAAAGAAAGAAAAGAAAGATTGATTCACAGCCTTGGAAACCAATGGAGAATTATTATGGATCAGAATTGTCTCCACTGCAGTGGTTTTGTTTTTTGTTTTGCTTATGTGCCAAAGTGGAGGGATCCTTAGACAGATGTATGATGTCCTCTGACAGTGTTTAGTAAGAGAAATGGTAATTAAACCATCAAGTATAATATAATAATTACAATTAGAATGAATGCTACAGACAAGGAAAGAAGGTACAGGAAAATGTGAACAGAATGACCAGACCTGTGTATTGAGATCAGGAAGCCTTGCTGTGGAAGGGATACATCATTTGAGACTAAGCAGCTCATAGGTATGGCTGAGCCTGTGAACGTCTTAGGGGAGGTAGGCAGTAATAATGGAGAAAATTGGTGGAAAGAAAAAGTCTAAAAGTTGCAAGGAAAGGAATGTCCCTCTTAAGGCCTTGAGACAGAAAAACAAATGAAAATTTACATACAGATAATGGAGTGAGCAGAAGAGAGTGGAATAACAGGCTTCAGAATAGCCTATGTCCAAGAGTACAATTAGATTAGAGCCTTCTTACAAAGGCTTCTCACAAAGAGTTGCAAGGGCACTACTGATTGGAATGTGGAATGTGAGAAGTAAGAATGTAGGAAAACTAGAGATTATTAAGGAAGAAATGGAACACATAAACATTGACTTACTGCTGTTGTTATTGTTGTTGTTGATTGCCATTGAGTCAAGCATAGAGACTCCATGAACAAAAGACCTAATGCCTTTCTATAACTATTGTTGTTTCTCCAAATTCATAAAGTTTCCATAGGCATGTGGTTTAGAAAGTAGATGTCATTCCTGCTTCCAAACCAGTTTTACACCTTGGAGCGCCACCAAACACTGTTCACACTGGGAAACCATTACGGCATGTCACACCTCAATGGCACAAGGTTCAGCATCACAGAAAACTCAGATTGCCTCACTACAGCAAATTGACAAAGAGTGATGTACAAAGTAGAAGAATGTTCCTCCAAAATATAACACTAGTCTCATTTAGCAGTGGTTAAGTGTCATGAGGTCAAATATGACTCATAGTGACCCGTGAACAAAAGATCTGAACTCTGTTCTATAATTAACATCATGCTTTTATGTTGATAGAGTTTATAGAGTTTCCAAAGGCATCTGGTTTAGGAAGTGGATGCCACTCCTGCTTCCAAACCTGAGTCAAACTGGAAGCTCCTCCAAACCCTGTCCAGGATGGGTAAGCATTATGGTATTTGACATATGATCAAGAGTCAATGGTGATGAAGGAAGAAGTTCAAGCTGCTCTAAAGGAATTGACAAAAAAAAGACCCCAGGAATTGGTGGAATACCAGTTGACATATTTCAGCAAACAGATGCTGCCCCAGACATACTCATCAAGTTATGCTAAGAAATCTGGAGGACAACTACCTGGTCAACTGACTGAAAGAAATCTATATTTATTCCCATTCCAAAAAAAAGTGACCCAGCCTGGGGAGCCTGCTGAAGATTATCCAAAAATGATTGGAACAGTATATCAGCAAAGAACTGCCAGATGTGAAAGCTGGATTTAGAAGAGGCCATGGTACAAGAGACATTATAGCCAACATCAGATGGATCTTGGCCAAAAGCAGAGAGCACCAGAGGAATGTCTATCTGTGTTTCATTGACTATGCAAAAGCATTTTACTGTGTGGATCACAGTAAATTGTGGCCAACCTTGAAAAGAATGGGAATCTCAGACCACTTAATTGTGCTCATGTGAAACCTATACTTGGACATGGAGCAGTAATCAGAACAGAGCAAGAAAATACTGCATGGTTCAGGATCAAGGTGTATATCAGGGATGCATCCTATCTCCATACCTTTTCAATCTATGTGCAAAACTGATCATTCGGGCGATTGGACTTTATGAGGAGGAATATAGCATCAGAATTGGAGGAAGACTCATCAACCTGAATTATGCAGATGATACAACCTTGCTTGGTGAAACTGAAGAGAACATGAGGCCTTTACTGCAAAAGATCGAGGACTGTAGTCTTCAATATAGATTGAAACTCAACATCAAGAAAATAAGGATTCTCACCACTGGGCCAATATTAGTTTCATGATGAATGGAAAATACATCGAGATTGTTGATAACCTCAGCTTGCTAAGTTCCACAATGAACACTCTTGGCACCATCAGTAAGGAAATAAAAAGGCAAATTACATTGGGAAAGTTTGCTGTCCAGGACCTCTCTAGAATACTGAAGAACAATGATGTCAGTCTGGAGACTAATGTGCACCTGACCCAGGACATGATCTTTGTAATTACTTGCTATGCATCAGAGAGATGGACAATAATTAAGTGTAATAAAATAAGGATTGGGGAGGGGGGAAGGATTGAAGCCTTTGAGTTGTGTTGGAGAAGAGTGTTGAACATACTGTGGACTGCCAAGAGAACAAACAGGTCTTTCCTGGAGAGGGGTACAATCAAGTTGCTCCCTGGAGGCAAGAACTTTAAAGCACCATTTGACATACTTGGCACATGGCTAGGAAGGAACAGGCCTTGGAAAAGAAGGGTGTAGGGACTGCACAGGAGAAGGAGACCCCGAATGAGATGGATTGACTCAAAGACAGGAAAAATGTGATTAGGTTTGTTGAAGACGATACGATTGGCTCAGGATAGGACGGGGTTCAGAGTACATTGGGCAGCTATGTGTCACAGGCAACTTGATGGCACATAACAACATCAACAGCAACAGATAAGAGTGAAGAAAAAGAGAAGACAGTAGGATAAAAGGGATCTGACAGAAAAGTGAAGCCAAAGAATCTTGCAAGGTCTTATACACAGTCAGGATGAATATTTGGACCAACAATGGGGAAACTCTGGAGCAATTTAAGCAGGAAAGAAAGATGATCATATTTGTGATTTTAAATGTGGTCTCTGGATTAAATGTAAGTAAACAAATGTAGGGAGCAAGAATTAGTATAAGAAAACCCTTTAAGAACATGTTGCAAGGTTTGGGAGAAAGACCACAGTGTCGTGGACAAGAAAAGTGGCTGTGGGGATGGAGAAAAAGAAATAGAGTGGAGAGAGGATTAAAAGTCATTAGGGACAAGAGGCTAGGGACCAAACAGAAGGGGAAAAAAATCAGTTATCAAGTCAATTTCCATTTATAGCGACTCTGTAGAATAGGATGGAACAGCGTACAGTGCTCTCAAGGCTGTAAATCTTTGAGGTACCAGACTGCCACATCCACTCTGTGCAGAGAGAGAGAGGTGGGCAAATCTGAACCACTGAGCTTTTAGCTAGCAGCCAAGCACTTAACCCCTGCACCACAAAGGTCCTAATTCTGGGGAAGATGATTAAAGAGTCCTAACTCCAGCTCTGCTCTGCTCTTAGAGAATTATGCATAGCTTCCTTAAAATTTTGGCTAAGCTAAGTGTATTAATGACTTTCACCCAAGCCTTTTCCTATCCAAGTTATTCTGCATTTCTGGAACCACAACACACCAGGAGGCAGACACTTAACACACTGAATAATAATTTACTTTCAATTTCCTTTTGCCTTGTCTAGTGTATACAAAATTTAAAATAAACTCTAAACTCTCTATTATAAAGAAGGGCTATGTGGCAAAGGAATAAAAAGCCCATATTTTAAGGATAATGCCTTGCTCTGCCATTTATTAAGTTATGTCAACTTGAATATGTTCCTTAACTTCTTGGACTCGGTTAACTTCATCTGTGAAATGGGAATAAACTTTCTATTTTACACAAGAATTATGTGATTAAAGGAGACATATATGTGAAGTACAGAACAATAACTTATGTTTAGCAATTATCTTTCAATAAAGCTTTCTTTTCTCATCTACATGCTGAAGATATTGAAGATGTTCCAATGTTCGGGAGCTGTCATAAGTAAGGATCATACATGTGAATGTATGTGAAACATTTTCTAATTTTTAAAGGAATTACTAGTGATTCATCCATATTGGTATCATTTTTCTATTATTTTGCTGATAAATCCTAGCTGTGCACCTAGCATTTCTCTTCATGAATAAAATCAGTAAGCTCTCCAGAATCACTCAATCCCTCACCTCTATCTCTCTACCAACTCTGTAGTGAAGAAATACAAAAGGCACGTGGAATTGAGTTAAATCCACACTGACCTTAGGGCCGATCTTGGAGTCTATTTTCTCCAGATAAATCTAAAGCTTCAGCCTGTTGACTTGTGATATCCCCTCCACCTCCACTATTCCTTGTCTTTGCAGAAAGGAGACAGTACAGATACTGACTTGCCAGGTAATAAAGGGTTTGGGTTGTGGAATGGCAGATGAGCTGACTTTTACTGTGTTGCTGCTATGCAATTATGATCTAGAAAGTAACTCTGCTTAATACGTACCTCTGAATAGGAACGTGTCTAATGTATACGTCAGTCAATTCAAATACTGGCTAAAGGACCTTTCTCAACGATTAAGCAGAGATGGAGGGTCACTGTGTAGACTGATTCCAAAGATGCTAGCCATGCCCCTCAATTATCCTTCCCACAGCCACAGACTGTCTGGAACTCACTCATTATATTTAATTCTTTTGGACCAAATTCCCTGAAATTTCAATGAGAAAAGTCACAAAATGTGAAAGTTAAAAGCATCATAGAATTTTGAGGTTTTGATTGTTTTGTTTTGGGTTTGTTTATTATTTTTTTTAAAAAATTCTACTCCCTTATTTTATGGTCAAGGAAACTGAAGGCAAAGGGAAGACACTTCCTGTCCACCAAGGTCAAATGCTAGATTAGGGATAGAGGCCTTGTCTAAGTCTCCAGTCCCATGGCATCTGCCTGGCAAGCATCCTCCTGACCAAACAACTTTCCTGATGCTCAGAAGTCCCTGGGACCAGAGGGAAGCCTCTGTCTGCATTCATCCCTAGGCAAGTTAGAACCTCAGCTGATTCCTGGACTATTTTTGGTGCCCCGACTGTCCTCAGGACGGAGTAAGAGATGCTGATGTTTTATGTTTCTTTAAAAGAGAGAGCCCAACTTGCTGAAACATAAAAATTAAAAAATCACAAATATAACAGTTTTTATAAAGGAGACTACTATCTGGCAGAAAATTCATTCCCCTGAAGGGGAAATGGGATTAAACAAGTGATGAGGCAAAGACATGAATCAGCAATGATCATTTTTAAACTGAGAAGTGGATGGGTTTATGCTCTGCAGAACGAAATGGCAGGTTAACTGTTATCAAATGTAAAAACACATTTCCTCTGTGAGAACAGAAACTTCACCCTGCCTGCATGCCTAGGATGAAGTGCGGAAATACAGCAGATCCACCAGGAATCGAGTAGGGTGGGGGCAGGGCCAAATGCCTTTCATTTTTTTTACAAAACCTCTACGAAGCCCACATCTCACTATCCTTATTTTAAAATGAAAATGCTAAGACTCAGAGACTCAACCAAAATCACAAAGCTAATGGGATGTGGAAGAAAAACTAAAATCAGGTCAAATTAATAGTCATGGAACCCTTGGTCTTTCTCCCTTAAATCTTGTTTTAAGGGGAGCTTGGTGGCCTAGTGGCAAGGAGCTGCAACTACAATCCCAGAGGTTCATGGTTCGAATCCACCAGATGCTCTGCCAGGGAAGGAGGGACAATCTCCTCCTGTACCAGTCAGATCTGATTTGATGGTACACTCACACAAAAATAATAAAATAAAATTTAAAAAAAAATCTTGTTTTAGCAAGTCATTTTTATTTAAGCCTCAAAAAAATCTGGGTATCCATTTCTTTATCTCTTCAATGGGTATTATGGAGACAAAAGATGAGATTATGGGTGAGAAAATATGTTTACATAGGCAAAATGCAGTAATAATACTTTTATTAACCATTGTGACATGATATGCTATTTGGGGAACATTCTACTATGAGAATGATATGTAGAAATTGTTTGTATACACATTTTAAAGAGAAATTAGAAAATTGTTTGATCTTGTTTTCTATAATGATTTTTAAGTAATATGAGCAGGAACTTCTACAAGAATAAATAGTACACTTGTTACTGTTATGTGGTGTCAAATCACCTGTGACTCATAGCGACCCTATGTACAACAGCTCTGGAGCCTGTTCTGTCCTAAGCCAGTCTCACTGACTCCAACATACCTACCCACACTGCCCCACTTAGGCCTCGTCTGAGGTCTTCCTCTCCTGTGCTGTCCTTCCTCCCTTCTGAGCTATGGTACACTTACATATTATTAAGTAAATTTAAAGTCATTTAACTCAAGAAAAATATTCTGTTTAGAAGTGATATGCAAATATATTCAGGGAAGAAATTATTGCTTTCCTTATTATACAAACTAGTGAAGAGGATTCAAAGGAGACAGAGGTGACAGCAAAGGAACATTTGACCAGCGGTTTGTGTTGAGTCTGCTTTCAACCAACTATGTGACTCCAAGAAAACCAGTTTGCATGCCCCTCCCCCACCCTTAAGTGAAAATGTGTGCTCAGATTTACAGAAACCAAATGTCTATCAAACACACTAGTTCATTCTTGGCTCTCATCTTATTTTGATAGGATAGGACACACCCAGGCCCATTCATTCAACAAACATTTGCTTGTCATTACTGAAAAACAGCCACCATGTTGGGTCCAGAGAGGTCTCCAAGATAAAGAAGGCAGTGGAGGGCTTTGCTGACTGGTGGTTCAGAAGGCTTGTAAAGCCCCACGAGAGAGTCCTTGATTTGGAAGAGTTTCCTGTTCTTGGTCATTGTCACCAAAAATAGAAGAAAGAATCTAATTTATTTTCTTTCTTATTATTTTCTTTTCTCCCAAAGAATTTAAAGGCAAGAACAAGAACTAGCATTTCTGGCGGTGAGTTGTTAGGCTAGAAAGAAAGATGGATCTCCTGCCTGGTCCGACATGCAGAGAGCATCCTGGTCTTCCCAGCAGGCAGGGAGGGATGCAGCCAGGTGAGTGAAGCACAGCTGGACCATTGTGCTTTGAAAATCATGGTGGAAGTCCTCAAGAGAGGTGGACCAGGCAGACCACAGGCTCGGTTATTGTCAATCCAATAGATAGTCCGGGTCTGCATTTTCTTTTCTTTTTTTTTTTCTGTATCTATTCTCTTCTCTACTCTCTCCTTTAATCCCCTACTCTGTCTTCTGTGATCTGTTTTCCTCTCTCATCATGTCTTCCCCTTTCTACTTCTTTTTCTCTCTCTCCCTGTTTTCTCCTCATTTTCACAATTTTTTTTCTCTGACTTTCTTTCTTCGCTGTTGTTTCTCACCACATTATTCCTCGCTTTATAAATAACGTCCTTCTCTCAGACTCATTCTCGTCTTGCCACACTTATTTCCTTATATGCCTCATTCTACTTTTTCTAATTGTTTCTATTATATTCCTGCACATATTTATTGTTGTCAACTCCAGACACCAATATCAATTGCAGAGTTAATATGAGAGACTATCAGTAGTTCATCTTCTTTATTACTAGAGCTTTCACAAACACTCTTCAAATTCCCTGCACTACTTTCACTCCCAAACACCCTTCTAAGGATGGACTAATTAAAAAAAAATTGTGGTTGGTGCAAATTACAAAATGGAATACTATGCAGCATTAAAGAGTAATTATGAATCTGTGCAATATTTCATAACTTCAATAAATCTGCAGGATATTATGAAGAGTGAAACTAGTCAATCACAAAAAGATAAATATTGTATCAGATCACTATCATAAAAAATTGAAAAAAATGCATGAAGAAACAGTCTTTGTAAATTACTATGGTGAGAAGGGAAGGAAGAGAAAGTTATTGACTAGATGATTCCTTCTAACTGCTGTCCAGTCAAGTCCAAGCCCCAGTAACCCTCCATTGGTTTTTTAAGGCTATAAATCACAATGGGAGGAAACTGGCTACCTTTCTTCCATTTAGCAGATTCTAACCAACAGAGATACACAAGCTTTGAGCTAGCAGCACAGCTTGCTATGAACTTAACCACCTGAGTTCCTGAACTAGAGAGTTAGATATGCATTAACTTGGGCAAAGAGAAGGACAATAGACAAGAAGGGACTGGTTAACACAAAAATTATCAAGAAAAAGATGGTACTGGTAGGAGCATGAGCATTAAAGGCAACAAAGCTCAATACTCTGGCATATCTAATCCAGTAGTAGTAGTAGTAGTAGTAGTAGAAAGAGAAGAAGAAAA
>NW_006399842.1:4405568-4412319 GCF_000299155.1 Elephantulus edwardii | reverse complement strand
TTTAATTGCAAGAAGCTGCTTCCTTTGTCCTCCAAAGAAACGAAACTGGTACAAGACATGGAGATTTCACTGTGTTCTAAATTTTACTCTTATCTAAGTTTTTCGTCCTTCTTGTCTTGTGTGTGCATGTGTTCCTCTTTGGCATGAGAGAAGAGAGGCTGGTTAATATGTATTCTGACAACTCATTTTCAATTTAAAAATGGCCTTCGTTAATTGAATAATATGCACAAATAAACTTGTTAACATATGATCATATTTTAACATATGGTAACTGTGCAAAGGCAACATTATTCTCTCAATTTTATAAATGAGAAAACTGGAGAGTAGAGAGGCGAAGAGACACTTTCAGTGACTCACAGAGACAGCCTCTTCTGCCAGCATCCTTCCGTTCTTCAGAGGCCTCTGGGAAGTTGAGTCTTCTTCAGGTTGGACAGCTTCCTCATGACCCTTCTTTATCTTCGGTGTATTCTTACAGTCATTCTAGTCCTGGACTTTGCAATTCAGAAAGGTTAACTGAGTGACTGAAGGCCATACAGAAAGCCAGTGCCAGGTTTTATTCTTTCCCCCACACACCCTCTATAATACTATTTTGCTTTTCTGAAAAAAATAGGAAAAGATTTAATAAAAAAAAAAAGGGCATGGTCATTTTTAATTTATCATCTTTCTTTTGTCTGTGGATTTTCACTTAACATTGAAATAACTTTCCCGCTCTTTCCCACATATAGAATGGCAAATCAAAGCTTGAGGATGGGAAAATCTATTAAAACAAGATCTTTGCTACTTTATGGTAATTAAAAGCGGTAAATATTCGTTCCCACAATGCTAAAAATCTCAAATAGCCAGTGGATCAATAATGTTTCCCTGGTTAGGATGATAATAAATCTTTATTCCTTTTCAGTCAAAATAAGGAAGAGGCTTTATTCATGAATTCCAAGACCTAGTACTGTGACATTTTCAAAACAAACACACTTAGAAAGAAGTTTCTTCACCAGATGTGTTTGTGTGCCTTCTTCCATTCTGCTTTCTCTACCATCCGAGCATCTATTCTTGAGTGGCCTTTTTATTAATGCAACAGCAGTATTTTTCTCCTGTGACACAAAGGCAGAAAAGCATGGAGTGTCTGCTTTTCCTATCACCACCACCACAGCCCAGCACTTTCTCTATTGCAGCTAAAAACAGTCTCTGGTCCTTTCAAGCCCATCTTCTGCCACTGTTCAACATCAAAGGACTCTAAAGGATGAGGGCCCGTTCTCTTTTGTTCGTGTGGTTCTCATATTTTTTAATCTAGATCAAAGTTCTTTATTATTTTGCTGAAATTTTGGGGGGTTCCTCCCTCACTCCATGTTCAGCTCTAATAACGATTTCTTATTCATCTGTCATGAACATCATTCACCTAGCAAGGCAGGGAACAAAGGGTCAGACTTTTAGACAAACTCAGGGTAAAGCAGAGCTCCTATTTTGAACACATCCCTTCGGGAAGCTCCTGTGAGGGCAACAGGGTGACATTCAAAGTCTCTAAGTGGCACAAAGGGTTTGTGTTCAGCTACTAGCCAAAAGGTTAACAATTTGAGTCCACCTAGGTATGTCATGGAAGAAAGGCCTGGCACTCTACTTCCATAAGATTATAGCCATGAGAACCTTCCAGCACACTTTGACACACATGGGGCATCAGGAATCGGAATCGACTTGACGGCAGCGAGCGAGGCATGACCTTCAGGAAACCATTTAATCCTCTTGGGCTCAACTTTCTCATCTACAAATGCATTGAATTGAGTGTGTTTTTAAGGTCCTTTTGCACTTAGAGTTCCATGACTCCATGAAACACACAGTCTGCATAAGCCAGTGCTGGGGGAGAGTGCAAAGATAGAGGAAAAGCTTCAGGGTCTCTCAGGTTGAGCAGCTCTGGTAAACCCCCTTCCTCCCTTTGGCAAGAAGCACAGCTCTCCCTGCGCCTCCGTGGAGTGGATGTTTTATAGGCGGCTTTTACTAAGTTCAAGTCGCCTCCAAAATATCACTCTTGTTGGGGTGACTCGGGGGTGACTTTAACATTTAGCTAACACAGCATAACTGTGTATCAGGCTAGCTTAGAGATAAGAGCGTGAATGTTTCTGAGACCCATACAAAACAGGCGCTTTCCGAAAGGCTTCTGGTCCAATTTACGCCTGTGCAACAATGCATGTTTTCTTTTCTATCTTGGGGAAAACACCTCAGAGAATAGGTTTGCTGAATAAGAAAGACCCTTTTCATGCCTATTTATTGAATCACAGGCAGACTGTAGGATGTTTTATGCTAAAGAGGACTCAAGGTAAATAGTGGGGATGTCAAGAGTAACTGCCTATCTGTGAATACAGAAAATTGCTGGCGAAAATGAAGACTATATCGCAAACCTTGTTTCTGTGTATGTGACAGTAGCCTCAGTTCTCTATTCAATACCTCACTCGTAAATTTGTACCACTTTGCAACTTTCTCTTTGGAGGAATCTAGGCTGTATGAGAAAGAGGAGTTTGCATTGAATTTGGAGGTAAGATACGATCGCAGGTCTTAAAAATGGAGAGAAAGTCACTTTCTTGAGGCTCAAAGATAGAGTAGTGTCCCTGCCCTGGTTTCTGGAGAACTCCTCTTTAGTCAAAGAATTCAGGATCCAAAGCAGACAGTCATAGTAAATCACAGGTTCACTGCTGTGGGCATCAATAGGACTCATCAATCTGAAATACTGACTGCCTGAAATAAACCTGGTGCGTCCATGTATGAAAGAGGGGGAAGACGAGATAGTTATTGGAGAAATTGAGTGTGCAGTGTATCAAGGTGCTAACAAAGAGGTCAGCAATTTAAAGCCACCACCTGCTTCACAAGAGAAAGTCTTTTTTAATAAAGATGTGTCTGTCGTCTTAGAAACCTGATAGAGGGTCAGTCTGAAACAACTGGACAACAAGGGGTTAGTTAGCTGGTTGATTGGTTAATGAGAATGACAGTACAATCCCATATTATCCTACTTTGGGTTCCACAATCTCATTCTCATGGATAGAGACTTCAATTCACTACTGAGTCTCAATTCTGATATAAATTCTTGTGAAGAGCCAAGAGAAGCATGCATGTCATTGTTATGTGCCATCAAGACGCTTGCAACTCATAGTGGCCCTATGTGCAAAAGCCCTAAATGCCGTTCTATCCTGTGCCAACCTCGCCATCTCAAATACACTCATTCCAACCACTCCACTCACAGAATTGATCCATCTCCTTGAGGATCTTCCTCTCTTGCACCATCCTTCCACTCTCCCAAACATGATGTCCCTCTCCAAGGACCAGTCCTTCCTGGCAACATGCCCAAAGTATGTCAGATGAAGCTTCAGAATCCTTGACTCCAAGGAGCATTCTGGATTTACCCTCTCTAGGACAAACCTGTTTGTTCTCCTAGCAGTCCATGGAAGTAGGTATTTTTTGAGTCATCTCAGTTTCTGCCTGGGCACAGAATATAAAAAGTAACATTTAAGGGGTCTGAGTGGCACAGTGGTTTATAATTGGTTGCAAAGCTCAAAGTTAGCACTTGAAAACCATCCAACAGCTCTGCTGAGTAAAGGCCTGGCAAATTGCTTCTATAAAGATTGTTGTTGTTAGGTGCCATAGAGTAAAACTCGTAGTGACCCTATAAACAACAGATCTGAACCCTGTCCTATCCTGTGCTGTCTTCATACTTCCTAACACACTAGAGCCCATTGGGACAGTCACCATGTCAATCCACCTAGTCGAGAGTCTTCCTCTCCTTTGCTGACCCTCCACCCTTCCAAGCATCATTTTCCTCTCCAAGGAATAGCCCCTCCTAGCAACAAGCCTGAAGTATGTGAGTTGAAGCCTCATCATCCTTGCCTCCAAAGAATTCTCCGACTGTATTCTCTCCGAGACATATTGATTTGTTCTTTGGGTGGACCATGGGATGTTCAGTGCTCTTCTCCAACACCACAGTTCAAAGGCAACAATTCTTCTTCTATCATCCCTATTCATTGTCGAGCTCTCAAATGTATAGTAAGTGATTGTAAAGACCATTGTCTGAATCAGATGCACATTAATCCTCAAACTGACGTCATTACTCCTCAATAATTTGGAGAGGGGAGAGGTCCCCTAATGGTAGACTTTCCCAGTGCAATATGTCTCCCATTTCCTGACTGCTGCTACTAAGGGTGTTAATTGTGTATCCAGATAAAATGAAATTATTGACAGTTTCAATCTCTTCTCCATCCACCATGATGCTGCCTATCAGTCCATAAAAGCTAAGAAAGCTCTTTAGAGCCGTTCTAGACCTGGGATCACATGGGCTGATCTGATGGCAGCAGTGGTTGTAACATCATACATAGCAAGCACACACAAAGATTGTGTATAAAACTGGTGAATTCTCAAGAAGATTGGGGATGGGGTGGTTGTTAGGTTCTGCTGAATAGAGTACAATCCACTGCAACCCTCTAAGCTCTCTGATAAATCTGAACCCTCTCCTTTCCTATGTCATCTTCACTATCTTTGACATTTTGGGGCAGTAGTGACTGTTTCGAACCATCTTGTTAAGGATCTCTTTTACCGAACCTCCATCTTTCCAAGCATGTCCTTTTCTAAGGAATAGGCCATCCTAACATTATGCTTAAAGTATGTGAAAGGAAGTGTTTCCATCCTTGCCTTCAAATAGCACTCTGCTGAACTTCTGCAAGACATATCTGTTTGTTTTTTTGGCAGTTCATATTCAGTTCTCTTCTCTAATACTACAACTCAAATGCATCAATTATTTTTCTTTCATTCTTATATATTGTCACTTCTCAGATGTATTCCAAGTGAATGAAAAGACTATGGCCTGAATCTGGTGCACCTTAGTTTTTAAACGGACATCATTATCCCTCAGTATTTTGGAGATGTCCCTGACAGCAGACTTTCCCGAAACAATGTATCTTTTGATTTCTTGGCCTTTTGTCCCAAGGTTATTTATTATGGATCCAACTAAGATGAAATTATAGACAATTTCAATCTTTTTTCACCTATCATGAGGATGCCTAATAGCTCAGTGGTGAGAAATTTTATATTCTTCATGTTGAGATGTAATTTATCCTGAAGATTATAGCTTTTTATTTGTGTAGCAAGCATGTCAAGTTCTGCTGACTTTCAACAAGCAAGGTTACATTACCTGCATAATAATGCATATTGTTGATAAATCTTCCTCTGATCCTAACGCCACAATCTTCCTCATGGATTCCAGATTGTTTAATTATTTGCTAAGAATATAGACTGAATAGGTATGGAGCCCTGATGCACACCTTTCTTGATTTTAAAACAGAGTGTTCCCTTCCTCTGTTCTGTATGAATATAATTAAGAGTTCTGGGATTATCACTCTTCTTTATGTTATCCATAGTTTGTTATGATCCACACAGTCAAATACCCTTACATAACTAAACACACACACTCCCACCCACCCACACAAACACACAGACACACACATACACACTATAACTAGATGCTCTTCTGGATTCTCTGTTTTCAGCCAAGATCCATCTGACATCAGCAATGATATCCCTGTTGCCACATCCTCTTTGAAAGCCAGGAAGTACTGGCATTTCTCCATCAATGTACTGTTCTAGAGATTTTTTTATGATCTTGCATGTGACATTAATGACATTGTTTGATAATTTTCATGTTCTGTTGAACTATCCTTCATGGGAATGGGAACAAATACAGATCTCTTCCAGTAAGTTGGCCAGGTAGCTGTCTTACAAATTTCTTGGCTTAGACTTGTGAGCATTCCAGAACTGCATCTGTTAGTTGAAATTTGTCTGTTGGCATTCCATCAATTCCTGGAGCCTTATTTTTCTTTTTACAATGCCTTCAATGGAGTTTGAACTTCTTCTTTAGTTACCATTTGTTAGTTATCATGTGCTACTTCCTAAAATATTTTAATGTCAACCAATTCCTTTTGGTACAATGACTACGTCTCCCCTCCCCCTTACTTTGATGCTTCTTGGATCATTCCAGATTTTGCACCTGGGTTGTTAGATGGTACCTATGTCACTTCCTGGTTATGATACTGTCCTACAGTTATCCTGAGTGTTATCTTTAGCAAACCGGGTGAAGGTTATATGTGGATCTCTTGTCTTATTTCTTACAATTGCATATGAATGTATAATTATCACAAAAGAATTATTAAATTTTGGGAACCTCAATGTTAGATGAATCCCTTTCTTTAATAGAAGAAGAAACAGGACAACAGACAAGGGCAAAGTTAGGATGAAATTTCTGACCAACGGACTACTTGATTTACATTTTTTTTCTACAATAGTATAGACCATGGGGTATCCACTAGAAGGTGACATAGGGTCACTGTGGAGATGAAAGAGGATCATGTTAAAATCTCTTATATTAGAACACTGATGGGTTCATAGGCCACTTCAGCTTTATAAACTCTTATAACTTAACATTGTGTTTAATTCATGTCAGGTCTTCAATGAATAAATATTTGTAGAAGGAAGAATAAAAGACAGGCAAGAAGGAATGGTGAGAGTCAGAACAAGAAAGAGGGAAGAAGGAAGAAAAGAAGGAAGGAGAACTGGTCATTTGAACAGTTTATCCTTTGAGAGTTGGTTCCACTGGTAATGGCAAGATTTGGATTTGAGAGCAAAGAATTATAGAACTCACTGTCATCGAGGACCATGGCGCATGCACTAGAAGGTGATTGGGTCACCACAGAGAAGGAAAAGGGGCTTGGGACCTTTTTGTTTTTGG
>NW_006399842.1:4391577-4405363 GCF_000299155.1 Elephantulus edwardii | reverse complement strand
TTTTCATTTCTGAAGGTTATTTCTTAGAGTGGAAGAAAGTTCCAGTCATGTTCCCTTTCTTACTGTAAGCAGGCTCTGTCAGATGCAAACAGTACTTGCCCCAAAATAGTCCTTATTACACTGTCACTGATTTTACCTGTAATGTTAGTCACTTTCTTTGTTTACATTCACTCAGGTCTAGTGTGTATATTTCACCTGTACTGTTAGTCATTCTTTTTGTTTAAACTCATTCAGGTCTAGCACAATAAACAAATAATTGCATAAAATAAAAATTGTACCTGTTTACTACATTATGTTGTCTGGTGCCTCACCAGTGAGACAAATGACACAATGTGTTAAAGAGGAGTAACTGGGCAAAGGGCATTCTGGACACGGAGAAGTGTATGAATTTAGACTGAAGAACTTGAAGGAATGTAATATTTTCTGAACCTTGAGTGAGGAGAGCGTCGGGTGCTTACAGGAGGGAAGGGTGGGAGATGTGTAAGAAATGAGGCTGGAAGGAAAGGATTGGAATAATCAAAGTTCACTCTAGTTCCTTTGTTATCTCTCGTTCAGGCAGAAGGACTGGGCAAGTGTCCTGGGGACTGCATGTTCTCATTCTCTCCCTCGACTGCAGAAGTGTGAGCAACCATGTGTGGCTGTATTAACACTACATGACTAAAACCAATCCCCCAGTCCCTTCCCCGTTACACACCTCGCCGCCTCCACCGGTTCCATACACTGATTTGCATCCGGGCAGGTTGTGTAAATAAGGCTGTTAGGGGAATATAAATAACCACAGCCTGGATTGCGGTTCAATAGTCTGGTCTGGGGAAATCAGAATTTCTACTTATCTCCCTGGGCAAAGCAGAGCCTCTAAGCTGCTCGCTCGGTTTTTCACCCTCTCCCTCCGGAGATGCTGGTGCTGCTCCTTAGTGCTGGAAGGCTTCCCACACTGCTTCTCCTCTACTCTGCTCTCAGAGGCGCAGATGCTAACTTGCTGAGTTGTCAAACAACCAAGCTCTGCTCTCAGTTTGCCCTGGAGGGCTGGGCAAACAAAGGGGGCTGAGCTTCCTTAAGGAAGATTCCCCATCTACATTATGACCTTCTCAAGGTCATTATCTTAGTTATTGAGTGATGCTAAAGCAGACATAAGTGCATGACTTTAAAAACAGAATTTACCTTCCCCTCATAGTTTAGCAGGCTAGAACTCCAAATCCAGCGTGCCAATTCTAGGAGAAGGCTTTCTGTTGGCTTTGGGGAAAGGTCCTTGCCTCCTATCTACATCTGTGGACCTGGCAATCCTGGGAGATAGGAGATCATTTGAGCAGGGATTCTGTACCCAAAGGATACACTCAGCTCCTTTTTTCTTGCTGATACTTTACTCAGTTGTTGAAATTCTTTTATATTCTAAGAAAAGGATTGAATCAAGATACAATCTAATCCTGCAGATTGTATCTTGACTCATTAATATAACTGCTTCTAATCCTTTCTTTTTAGCATCCTGTGGTTTTAAGTTCTGTTGCGTCAGCTTTGACTCACGTTGTTTTTGTTTTGGGCCATCATGTCGCCTGTGACTCATAGTGACCCCATGCAAAATAGCCTTAAACCCATCTATCCCCATTATCCCAGTCACTGAATCAATCCATCTCATCAAGGGTCTTCCTTGCCTGTGCTGTCCCTCCATCCGCCCAAGCATGACATCCCTCTCCAAGGACTGATCCTGCCTTCTATCATGTCAAAAGTATGTCAGACGAAGCTTTAGAATCCTTGCTTCCGAGGGACAGCTAGGCTCTAACGCATAGCCACCCTCAAAAAGAGCATAATGACCTCAATCCTGCATCATCCTAACAACAAGCAGTCTCTGTTCTGTTATAATTTATAATACATGTTGCTACTGTTATGTTCCACTGAGTCACCGGCAACTTATAGTGACTCTATGCACAATATCTCTGAACTCTGCATTATCCTGAGACAATGTCTCTGACATGCCTAACCTCATTACCCCAGTTACTGTCAATCCATCTCATCTAGGGTCTTCCTCTCCTGTGTTGTCCTTCTCCTCTTCCAAGCATGGTGTCTTTCTCCAAGAACTTGTCATTCCTGGCCATGTGCCCAACATATGTGGGACAAAGCTTCAAAATATTTGCCTCCAATGAGCAACTTGTTTTCACTATCTTCAAAATAGGCCTGTTTGTTTTTTGGCAGTCCATGGTATGTTCAAGACTCTTTTCCAGCACCACAAGACATTGATTCTTCTTCTGTTATACTGTTTTATGTTGTGTATATAATACATAGAATAACTTTATTCGATGGCCAAGCCAAATTCAAACATATTTGGCAGTGGGATGGGGCAGGCAGAATAAGTAAGTCCTCGGAGTTATGAACTAAATCTTATTCCATTGTGAAGCAAGTTAATAGTCCAGCTAACCAGAAGTGAATAACATGTCACTGTCCTTTTGCCAGCATGAAGCAGCAACACCCTGACGGCAGTAAGTCTGATGGAGACACATCACTCAGGGAGTGCTGCAGAGAGCCAAATTAAACTTTATTGGGGGTTGCAATGCATTTATATACAGGCAAGTAGACAAAAAGACAGAATGGGGTGGGATTATAGACGTGGGACATGCGTATTGAACAGAAGAACCTCAGCTCAGTGAAGATCACTCTCAGCTCAACAGATGTGGCAGCCATCTTAGGCTTGCACTTATATGGAGCTAGGTGATCTGTCCCGACCAGGGGCCTCCCCCTCCTACCTAACATTCCCCAACAATAGCAGAGTTGTTCCGAATCCCTTCAAACTTGAGTTAGAGTTCAATTCAAGTCCACTGTATGACTTTGGGTAAGATACATAAATTTCTTGAGTTATTGTTGTTATGTTCCATTAAATTGCCTGTGACTCACAGTGACCCTATGTACAATAGCTCTGAACTCTGTTCTATCCTAAGCCAGTCTTACTGTTTCCAACTAATCTACCCCCAATATTCCAGTTATTGTGTCAATATATCATCCAGAGTGTCCTCTCCTGCTCTGTCCCTCCAGCCTCCAAGCATAATGTTCCTCTCTGGGGTCTGCATTCTCCTGGCCACATGTCCAAAGTATATAAAATGTAGCTTCAACATCTTTGCCTCCAAGGACCATCTTGGTTTCATCCTCTCAAGGATAAACCTGTTTGTTCTCTTGGCAGTCCATGGTATGTTCAATAATCTTCTCCAGCACCATATCTCAAAGGTATCAATTTTTCTTCTGTCAACCCTAGTCATTGTCCAGCTTTCTGATGCATAGCAAGTAATTGCAAAGACCATGGCCTGTATCAAGCATACCTTAGTCTCCAGACAGATATTGTTGTTGTTCAATACTTTTGAGCAGTCCCTGACAGGAGCCTTCCCTAGAGCAACTTTTTCTTTTAATTTCTTGACTGCTAGTGCAAAAAGTGTTGATTGTTGAGCTAAGCAGTCATAAGCTGTTAAAAAACTCAATCTCCTCTCCATCTATCAGGTTGCTGCCAATTGCCCAAGTGACAAGAATTTTTGTCTCCTTGATGTTGAGCTACAATCTGTATTGAAAACTGAAGTCCTTGACCTTCTATAGCAAACACTTCAGGTCCTCCTCAGTTTCTGCAAGCAAGGTGTCATCTGTATAATGCAGATTGTTGATGAGTCTTCCTCCAATCTTCATGCCACACTCCTCTTCATAAAGTCCAGCTTCCCAAAAGGATTTGTTCTGCATATTGATTGAAAAGGTATGAAGATAGGATGAATCCCTGATGCACTACTTTCCTGATTGTGAACCTTGTAGTTTTCCTTTGTTCTGTTCTGAGGACTTCTTCCCGGTCCAAGTACAGGTTTCGCGTGAGAACATTCACGTATTCTGAGATTTCCCCTTCTCCTCAAAGTAGGCCACACCGTCAAATGCCTTTGCATTGTCAGTGAAGCACAGATAGACGTTCCTCTGATACTCTTTGTTTTCAGCCAACATCCATCTGACACAGACAATAATATCTCTGGTGCCACAGCCTCTCCTAAACCAAGGTAAACGTGAGGTTGACTAATACCCAAGGTTAGATGATGTGTTTGAAATCTACTTATCAAGAGTTAAAACATTCAGAATTTTAATTGTAGCAATCACATAGGGGACCTCCTCTCAATATAAGAGATGTGAGAAGCATCGTAAATATTAGAATTTTATTTTACTTCAAGGAACTCGAAGTGTGTTGATTAATTTTTTGTCAATGTTTGTAGAATTTCCTTGATAGATCACCTCTGGGTTCTGGCCTCCGTTCATCCTATTCCTCAACTTTCTGCTCTCTATCAGCCACAGGGGCCTTCTCCCAATTTGGTAAAGATTTAAGTCCCATTCTACCTCAGGGCCTTTGCCCTTGTTTTTCTCCCATCTGGAATACCAGTACCAGCATGGTTGTTTCCTTTGTACTAGTCAGAGCTTAATCATCTTAAACTGTGCTAGGTTTCTATCTAGCTATCTAGTGCAGCTACAACAGAAATAATGCCAGCTTTATCCAACCGAAATTTATTTTCTCCTTTTTTTAAGAGCTGAAAGGTCTGAATGCCAGGAGCTTGATTTTAGGAGAGATTTTGCTTTCTTTGTGGGCTTTAGAAGCAAATCTTTGTGTTAGCATCTGTTTTTTAATTCCTTGGTAACCTTCATGTGATGTGACATTTCTCTTCTCCCATGTATGCTTTACTTGCTGCTTATTTAATTGAGTCTTTATACATCTTAGAAGATTATTGTTGTTGTTAGGTACCACTGAGTCAATAATGATTCATAGCCATCAGAACAATGGAACAAATCTTACCCTATCTTGGGCAATCCTCATGCTCTCTGGCATACCTGAGCCCATTGTTACAGTCACTGTTACAATCCATCTCATTGACAGCCATTCTCTCTTTCACTATCCATCTGCCCTTTCCAGGATAATGTCTTTTTTTTCTCCCAAAGGACGTGTGTCTACTGACATGTCCAAAGTATTTGAGATGAGTCTTCATTATCCTTGCGTCTAAGGTGCACTCTGGTTTCATTTCTTCCATGATAGACTTGTTCATTCTTTTGGCAATGCATGGTATACTCAATACTGTTCACCAACATCACAATTCAAAGGCATCAGTTCTTCTTCTCTTTTCCTTACTCATTGTGCAGTTTTCAGATGGCTACACACGAATCAATCAGAACTACGATGGCTTAGATCAGGTGCACCTTGGTCTTTAAATTGCAATCTTTGTTCTTAAAGAGATTAATTTAAAGCACACCCTACACTAATACTTCTTCATTAGCAAAACAAAGAAAATTCTATTATCAGATGTGACTATGACCACAGGTATAGTCCATATTTTTAGGAGTAGAGAAGTCCAACATGTAACAGTCCTCTAATCAGTGAGCTCCCCAGGGGTTTATTTTTTTATTATTTAGCCTTTTTAAATTCTCTTTTATTTATCATCTGTAATTGCCATGCTTACATATTTGGGTTACTTGTTTTATGTTTCTTTCTCTGAAAGTTAAGTTTCTTAAAGTCAAAGAATTTGTCGACTTCCTCATTACTTTATCTCAAAACTTAGACTATTTGAGGTTGTTCTAAGCATAAATATTAAAGAATTTAGATAGACATTACAGCAGTTATCTAGTGCTGTTATAACAAATATGGTGTAAGTGGATTGCTTTAGCAAAAAGAAATGTATTCTCTCAGAATTTAGAAGGTCAGCAACCCCAATCATGGTGCCAGCTCTATTGAAAGGCTTTCTGGCTCTGTCAGCTTTGAGGGAAGGTTCTTAGCATCAATATTCCCCTGGGTGTAGGAGGTCTACAGTACACTCTCTGTTTGTTCCCTTTTTGGTAGCCAAATCTTTCTGCTTACTTATTTAATGTCATTTACATCTCAACATGGATGCTTGTTGCCCTAGTAGGTAAGGAGTTGTGCTGTCAATCCAAAGGTATGCTGTTAGAATACACCAGCAGCTCTGCAGGAGAAAGATGGACAATTTCCTTCAGGGAAACTTGTTGTTGTTGTTGTTCAGTGCCGTCGAGTCGCAGGCAACTCATAGCGACCCTATAAAGGAGAGTCCTCGACGCTTGGGTACCTTTCATCCTCTCTCCAGGTTCGTAGGGTTTCTGGAGGCAAGCTATTATGGAAGTGGATGCTACTCCTCCTGTGAAAACCCACTGGAGGGTCAGCTATGAGTTTGTTCTGACTTGACAATGAGTTGAGTTGTTATCTCATAAGATACAGCCTAATCTTGTAGATTGAATTTTGTCTTAATACAATAAGGATTAAACTTTACAGCACATCAGTTAACTTCATCAGATCAGAAAATGGAGAGTAATTACATAGTATTGAGAATCATGGTCTAGTCGAGTTGACACATATTTTGGGAATCACATTTATACACACACACACACACACACATTAATCAGAACACAAGAAAATCATTATTCTTTCCATCTAAGCCTTGAAATTTAGATGAGGACTTAAAATTATATTGGATGTTCAAATTAAAGTAAGTACAATTTGACATAATGTGAAAGGAGTGAAATTATACCTTTCTGAACTTTTCTTTCTTGTAAAATCACTGTAGCCACTCAACAATTTTCTTTGTTAGAAGAAAGACCTAAGGAAAAAACCCAAGAGCTTCCTATCAGTACTCCACTCTTACTGAGGACACAGACAGAAGAGGTGAAGGAGATGATGCGAGGGAGACTGACTCTCAGAAATAACACCTATTTCACAGACAAGAAGACAATTCTTTCCTATATGAGAACTATAACTTATTGAATATTGGATTGGTAAGCATTCATGTTTTTAGCTTCATCTTCACAGTGTCTATGTTATGCAGATTTTAATACTGTGTCCATTTTATGGATATAGAAGTGAGTTTCTCATTTTAAAAACCTATTCTTATAATCAATTGACTGAATTGATTCTCCTGGCCAACTAAACCTCTTTAACTCCATGATTTTATGTCACTACTTTGACTAAATTTCAAATTTTAAACACACATAAATCAATCACATCTTAGGATTCACTGAATTTCTTGCAAAGCCAAAATCTTATTGTTTAGATGAATATATGTTTTGCTTTAGTTATAATTTGGGCTATATTTTGTACCACAGTCTTCTTTCCTCCTAATTACTAGAAATTGAAATTCAAACTCATTGCTGTCAAAGCAGAACTGATTCATAGCTGGCCCTCTAGTGGGCTTTCAGAGGTTGTAAATTGCAAGGGAGGAGATTAATGACTTTTCTCCTTCAGAGCAGCTGGTGGATTTGAATTGTCATATTTGGATCAGCAGCACAACTTCTTACCCATCAGGCTACCAGAGATCCCTTAACTACAAAAGAACTCAGGACTAAATCCAATGCCGGGTTCTTATTCAGTCATTAAATCAATCATTTGATTGACAACAAAAAAGAAATATATTCTAAACAACTATATGTAAGTGGAGATGGAGGTTCAGAGTAGAAACAATTTTCAAAACACTATGCAAGCAAAATAGCACAACTCAGAAGTCTGGCAAACATATGTTCTTCTACTCATTTTAACTTCTTTAAATATGCCTTTACATTTCATTTACCTGTGCTTTATTTCTTAAATCTGTCCTTAAAATACTTTGGTGAAGTAGTTGAATACAAATCCCAAATGAATAAAGTCGTCAAATTATGCTGTAATGACAGTTAAAAATAAAATTAGTTTGGCCTCCAGTTCTAGTGTGACAGAAGCACATGGATAGCATCATATGCATGTGATTTTATTTTTTAACATCAAGAAACATTTTAACAGCAGTCTTATAAGTCAGAGACTCAAGCTTTTCCAGGGATAAATCCATGTTTTTCTATAAAGTGAGCAAAAAGCTGTGCTGCAATCCTGAAGGCACACGGTTCAAGGCCACCAGCTTCTTCACAGGAAAAGGATGGGCAATCTCCTCCCATGCAGGTTAAGTGCTTCTGAAAACCCACTGGAGGGTCAACTATGAACCAGTTCCAACCCTGTGGTACACAACAACAACAACAAGTCATTAAGGGAGCTTTAGTGACTTAGTAGTAAGAAATTGTGCTGCCACATCAAAGGCTTCTGGTTCAAATCCACCAGCCAGTTCTAGTGAAAGATGAGCAGACTCCTCCCATCTGAAAACCATCAACAATAACAATCATTAAAAGTGTATTTGCTGAGATGTAGTGTGTTGCTGAGAATATGGAAATATGTATTTTATCACTGACAACAGGCAGCTCATTCTATACTAATTGTCAAGTCCTATCAAATCTATCCTAGTGCATCTAAATTCCAGAATCAATCTCCATAATAGTCTATGTGTTTCCTACTGCCAAAGGGGCCCTTTAAAGTAGTGAGAGAAGATCTTCACCCTGAAACCCACAGCGTCCCTTTTCAGCAGGAAGTAGCTAAGAGAATACGCCATCCTCTTTTCCTTATGAATCAGATGAAGTCTCTCTCAGGGAGGAGTGATAGGGAATGGCAAAGGACACACTGACAAAGGAGATTAATCAGAACTGGCTTTGACAAGCACTGTGGCAACTGGACAATTAAAACAGACATTCGGGGTTGGGGGGAAGAAGAATGAACTGGGGAGGAGGGTAGAGAAAACAGTGCAACAATGAATGAATGAAAACCCAAAATCTCTGTAAATGTTCATTAAAACTAATAAAATTTAATAATAATTTAAAAAAATAGCTGATTCTCTGGCAGGTTTTCAGAAGCAGTTAATTGCATGGGCGGAAATTGCCTTAAATGAAAGTAGAGATGAGATTATTTAGAATATGTCTGCTTCTGTGTTTGGATCATTTGCAAAATAGTTATGCCATCAATCTTGCCTATATGGATTACTGTATAGCTGCACTAAAACGGCTTTGAGTATTGCGCTGAGACTAACAATCTCTTTCTATACTTTGAGTCTTCTTTTTACAACTAAGCCAGTTGCCACCAAGTAAATTTGGGATTTGTAAGGGCTGACTTTTTTTTTTTTAAGTTACCAAACTTTTCTTCTCAGTGCCATTGATTGGATTAAAGTCTCAAACCATTTTTTCCCTTAATTTCCAGCATGTTAAGGAAATGCACCACCAGGAGACTCCATTTTACAGTAACTAGAGAAGAAAAACAAATCCTCTGTTCTTTAGGTTTTATAAAATGTACGCTTTGAGATCTACGTCCAAATAACAAAACTTTATCTCAACAAGATATAGTAGAAAAATAATACAAAAAAATTTAGGACTTTTGTTATTTTTGTTGGATGTAATTTAATCAACTACAAATCCCAATGACTTCATACAGCACAGAACTCCACAGAATAGCCCCACATTATTTTCTTGGGTGTAATTTTTATGCAAGAAGATTAGTAGATCTTTCTCCAGAGGAGCTGTTTAGTTAATTTGAACGAGACTTTTGTTAGTAGATAAACACTTACCTGTTTGCTCCACCAGATCTCCTTCTTTTTTGGACTTTATTGTATATTGAATAAAAGATACATATTGTATATTAAAAAAATCTATCCTGACAAACTCTCCAGTCTATATTCACCATTACAGCCTTGGTTCAAGTTCCCTGAACTATTACTGTAGCCTCTTGCACCTGGTTACCATAGTTCCCACTTCCAAATGCCATAAATTGTCCTTTGATCCCTTACATGCCATTTCCTTACTCAAAAAAGTTCTTTGGTTCTATTCTCACAATAATAAACTATGGATCCGGCAGCTTTGCATTCAAAATCCTCCACAACCACAGCAGCCAAACAAGTCCACTCAGCTGCAACCCCACCTTTCTGTTCTACTATACCCTGACTTGGTAAGTCTGACAATGACTCACCTCTCTTACCTCTGGAATAAAATGGACTTGATATCACAATTTATACATACCATAGAGTAGCTCTGCAAGGATTAAATTAGAAAATGCATATAAAATATTTAGCATTTTGTGTGATGCATGGTTGGAGCTCAATACATGCCAGCTAAGATTATCTTTCACTTATAAAATTATGCTCTAAATCTCTACATGGACTAAAAATTCTGATGATCCGGCTTGAGTCAATGAAAACCTTGAACAGTTGTGCCTAAAACTTAACCTCAAATCTATCTTTAGTTTTCATTCTCAGACTCACACCCTAACCATCTTCTCTGTGGTTCTAACCATTCGGAGGGTACTGGGAAGCATGTAAAGTAAGACTGGGGATGGGGGGAAATCATACATAGGAGGGAAAGAGACAAAGAGCCCACTCCTAATGTGTACAGCCCACTCTAGAACAAAGGTACCTTTCTGCAAAAGGAAGTGCCAGGTAGAGCCTTCCATTTCAGTTGTATGAACTAGAGATAGAAGTAGAAATAATTAAAGTTCTCTCAAAAGCCAGCAATTTATTACCTCTGTGAGTGCTTTACCCTTTTATATGTAACTTCCCAATGTCCTTACACTTGACTTACCCCTTAAATTTTTCTCTACCAAGGTAGGCAAGGAGCTTGAACTGCCACTAACATACATGCCATTTAGCTACATGTTAACAAGACTTTCCTCAAAATTTTTAACTGACTTCAGATGACCCCTTTCTTTGTGCTCCCCTTAAGAAATGATTATTGAGCCTCTATTTGGTACAAGGTAGTACATGAAACTTGTAGTTTGGAAACTGAACAAAATAAACCAAATTATTGATGTCATGGAGGTTACAAACCCTTCAAAATATGGAATAAAGATAGGCATGTAAACAAATAAAAAATTGAAAATTACAATATCCTCCAAGAATAAATTTATCAAAGATTCATGCCGAAGAACAAGATAGAAAGATTTATGCATAAGTGGATTTCTAGAAAAGGAGGAGGGAAGACAAATTTTGAAGATCTATTCACATAAAAAGTAGCTAATATTATGAGAGACAAGAAGGTTGCCATCCAAGCAGCTCAGTAAACCTCATATGGATGGTGGTTGTAGTAGTTATCCACTGTTGGTTCAGCTATGATTCATAGCAACCTATAGACAGCACATCTGAAGCTTGCCCTATCCTGCACCATCTTAAGCAAGCACAAGGTATTTGTTACGGTCACTATGTTAATCCATCTTGAGAGTATCCCTCCTTTTCTCTAACCTTCCATCTTTCTCAGCATGATGTCTTTTTCTAAGGATGTGCCCCTCTGACAACATGCTCAACGTATGTATGTAACATGAAGTTTCACCATCCTTGCTTCCAAGAAACACCCTGCTTTGCACTTTCTCCAAGACAGACAACTTATTTGTTCTTTTGGCAGTCATGGTGTATTCAGTACTCTTATCCAACACCACAATTCAAAGGCACCAATTAATCTTCAGTCGTCCTTACTATCGTCTAACTTTCAGATGCGTAGGAAACAATTAAAAAGACCACGGTTTGGGTCAGGCACACTTTATTTCATCTTTAAACTGACATCCTTGCTCTTTAGCATTTTGGAAGGGTTTTTTACTGTAGATTTTGCCAATAATAAAACACATTCTTTCATTTGCTGACTGCTTAATGCCTTTAAACAATGATGTTTGAGGCAAGTTTGCAAAAAGAATAAATAGATAAGTCTTGGAGAGGGTGCATCCAGAGTGCTCCTTGGAGGCAAGGATGGCAAAGCTTTGTCTCGCATACTTTGGGTATGTTGCTAGGAGAGGCTATACTTTGAAGAAGGGCATCATATTGGGAAAGGTGATGGGATGGCAAAGGAGAGAAAGACCCTCAACCAGGTAGATTGACATAGTGACTACAACTATGTTCTTTAGTGTGTCAGAGCTTGTGAGGCTGTTATAGGATAGGACAGAGTTCAGATTTGTTGGTCATAGTGTCACTATGAGTTGGACTTGGTCACATCTAACAATGTCATAGATGTTAATTTTGGATTCAAGTAAAATGAAATAATTGACAACTTCAATCTTTTTCCATCTATCATGAGATTGCTTATTGGTCATGATGATTTTGGTTTACGTAGTATTGAGATAGAATCCATATTGAAGACTGTAGTCTTTGATCTTTTTCAGTAGTGTTTCAAGCCTACTTCACTTTCTGAAAGCAAGGATACATCAAATGCATAACACAGGTTATTAATGAGTGTTCCTCCAATATTAATGCCATATTCTTCATTTTGTCCAGCTTCTTAAATTATTTGCTTATGATACAGAAAGAATAGGTATGGAGAAAGGATACAACCCTTACTTACACCTTTCCTGATTTTAAACCATGTATATTGCTTGGCTCCACAGTCAACACTCTTGGTACCAGCAGCCAAGAAATCAAGAGACAAATTGCACTGGGAAAGTCATCTGTGAGGGACCTGTCAAGAGTACCGAGGAGCAACAATGTAAGACTGAAGGCTAAAGTGCACCTGATCCGGGCTATAGTTTCACAATTATGTGCTATGCCTCGGAGAGTTGGACAGTGACTAGGGATGATAAAAGGAGAATTGATGCCTTTGAGCTGTGGTGCTGGAGAAGAGTGTTGAATATACCATGGACTGCTAAGGAGAACAAACAAGTTTGTCCTGGAGAGGATGAAGCCAGAATGCTCCTTGGAGTCAAGGATTCTGAAGCTTTGCCTGACATACTATGGGCATGTTGCAAGGAGGGACTGGTCCTTGGAGAGGGACATCATGTTTGGCAGAGTGGAGGGGCGGCGCAGGAGAGGAAGACCTTCAATGGGATGGATCAATTCTGTGATTGGGGTGGTGGGAGTGAGTGTGTTGGAGAAGGTGAGGTTGGCACAAGATAGAGCAGGGTTTAGGGCTCTTATAGATAGGGTCACTATGAGTCGCAAGCGACTCAACGGAACATAACAAGTGTTCCTTTGTTCTGTTCTGTTCAACTGCTTCTTGATCTGTGTGTAGGTTTCTCATGAACACAGTTAATTGTTCTGGGATTCCCGTTTTTCTCAATGTTAGCCATATTTGTGAGACACATACTCAAATGGTTTTTGTTAAAACAAAACAAACAGACAGACAAACAAACCCAAAACAAGTAAATACCTTTCTGGTATTCTGTTGTCTGCTAAGATTCATTAGGCATCAGCAATATTTCTCATGTCTCTTCTGAATCAGGTTTGAATTTATGACAGTTCCATGTTGATTCCAGTCACTTTTTAATAATCTTCAGTAAGATTTTACTTGAATATTATATGAATGATATTGCGGTATAATTGGCACATTCTATTTTATCTCCTTTTTTGAAATGGGAATAAATATGGTTATATTCTAATCAGTTGACCAAGTAGCTATTGTCCAAACTCCTTGGCCTAGACTAAGAGCAGGACTGGCCATCCATTCTTGAAACAGCTGGCACTAAAATCCACTATGACTAACAGAGGATCATCATTCAATATAGAGCGGAAAATAAATCCTTCAAGTTGTAAAGTTCTCAAAGAGTGAAGAGAAATAGCAGCTAATATCTATCATTAATTGAAACATGGTATATATGTAAAGTTTTGGAAAATGAATGTGTGAAGTTTTGAAGACCACTGAGAGTAGATGGAGCACAATGGAAATAATCAGAGAAACAACACGAAGGGAAGGAGTTAAAAAAACACCCCAAAATTCAAACTAATTGCCATCAAATCAGAACCAACTCACAGCTGACCCTCTAGGTGTTGTTGGGAAGCTGTAAATCACACGGAAGGAGACTGCTTGTCTTTCAACTATGGTGTCCCTAGAGGATTTGAATCACCAGAGAGGGGCAGCCTTTGGGTGAGCAGTTCAGTTCCTATGGACGACACTACAAGAGCTCCTGTGCAGAAGGGATTAGCAAGAGATTTTCTTCTCATTTTGGAAACACAATTTGTTTTTTGGTTTTTTTGGGGTTTTTTTT
>NW_006399842.1:4383089-4389614 GCF_000299155.1 Elephantulus edwardii | reverse complement strand
CAGTGTAGTAGGATTTGAGATCAGGGAGTGAGATACCTCCTACCGTTCTTCTATTCTTAAGGAAACACAATTTGAATGCTACCTTTTATACTGCTAATCCAAATGTGAGAAGTTCCATTTACTAGCTGTTCTGCAGGGAAAAGATAGGCAATCTCCTCTTGCTCAATTTATAGCCTCTGCCAATCATTGGAGGGTCATTATGAGTTGATTCTAACTTGACAGCAATGAGTTTGAGATTTGTTTTTATCCTCTCTCTTTGGCATAGTATTCTTAGGTCACCACACCTTAAGAATTTATTGTCCCTATTCTGTGCTTCGTATCTCAGTTCTGTGTTAGAGAGTATATAGTCACTTTTGTACATGTCTGTGTCTTCTCAATAGAAGAAACGTAAGGCAAGGAATTAATCTTATTCATCTCTGTTTCTCCTCTCCCTCTTGTACAATGTCCAGAACAAAATGCCTACTATATTTCTTTTTGAAATACAAAGTAAAAGTCCAAGTGACTTAGAAAACAGAAAGAACATTTTCAAAATAGTGTAGGTCAGAATTTTTGCTATTCTCAATGGTGAAATGTGTTTTTTGCTTCCTTGCCATGACTCATCACTATTTATTTTTCTCTCCAACTATGTTACCTAATTAAGTTCTTATTAACATTTCTCAATATCTCAATATAAGCAGCTACTAATAACCACTATGTTACAAATAACTTGATTAAAAGATGGACATTTTACAAGAGGGAGCAATTGAGTGTACTGATATCTGATAAATAATGAATGCCCGTAGGGAATTTAGAAGTTTGCCATTGAAAAGTGAAAAATGGGGCATAGATTCAATGGAACCACTTTGGAATACCAGTCTTGGATCCCTTCCTACAATTTGTGAATATTAAAATAATTTTGCCAAATCATCAAGAGTGTTAAGAAGATACTTCTGATGTGCTGATATGCAGCCAATATGGAGAAATCTCCCTCACCGCTCACAAACCTTATTTGAATAGTCCCAAAAGTTGTGTGACAATCTACAGAGACAATTAATTTTGATTCTGAAAGGTCAGTGGCTAGAATATGAGATGAAGCAATGTTTCTCCAGTGTTGTTTTCACCCTAGAGTCTACTACATTTTCAATATCAACAACCAATCTGTGGTCAAAAGATTACACTCTTCTGGATAAACAAAGAACTGGAGTTTTGTTTTGTTTTGTTTCATTTCGTAAGGCATTTTTTAGTCTTTTAGTCTTTCAATTTGTATATGTATTATAGACTACATTGACAAAGATATATATATATATATATATATATATATATATATATATATATATCTCTTTATATCTGGGATAGTAAAAAGTTCTTAGTAAGTCCCTAAAAAAAGGTATTGCAGCATTATTGGATTTAGAATTAGAAGGCCTGGATTCAAACCTCTGAAGAGAAATTACAAGTGGTATCTTAAAGTATGTTAATTAACTTCAAAGCCTCAATTTCCTTACTTGTAAAGGAAAGGTGAAATCGTTAGATCCAACTTTTCTAGCTTACTATGATGATTAAATATGCTAATACATGCTAAAGACCTTTAAAAAGTTTAAGTACCATATAATCTTTGGTTTTATTATTAATAAAGTTCAATATAAAGAGTAAGCATCCAGAAGAAGACAATGGCAAACTGCCCAGAGTTGGGATATTTAAGGTGGAAAGTAGGAAATCAACACTGAAATGCTAAGATACAGAGTACATTGACACACATACTCTATAACTATAAGGATCTGAGAGAGCTTCATCTGCTTCTGTTTACTCTTGTGGCCATATGAATACATCTGCTAAATTGTACCCTAAGGTCTCTCATACCTGCCTAGTTGGTAAATTATATGATTTTAAAGGTGGATAAAATTTGTCAAACAAGGGAATCCCATGAATTATATGAAAAAACCAGGTCACAATACTTAAAATCTGGTCAAGAATTTGTAAGAAATCGGTTGAATAAAAGGAATGGTGGCCACAACAAGTATTTGGACCTATAGCCATGTAGATCACTAGTGCATCTATGTCCTGTTGGTTATTTTTATGAAGATTCTCGTAATTATTACTTCTTTTTACCTCATCTTGACATTCCACATTCTTTACTCTTTCTTTCTTTCTCACTCAAAAAATTATAGTCTTCCACCTTTACTTTGATGATCTGTTGTTGTTGTGTGGTGCCGTCGAGTCGTAGACGACTCATAGCGACCCTATGAACGAACAGCCTGAGCATTGTTCGTACATAGTTTCCAGAGGCAAGCCATTTTGGAAGTGGATGCCGCTCCCGCTTCCAAGCTTGTTTTAGTCGGGAAGCTCCAGCCAACACTGTCCACCATGGGTACCCATTACCACGATTGGCACATCACTGTGACAGAGTTCAGCATCACAGCAACACGCGTTCCCTCTGTACAGCAACACACAGACCAGTGCTATACCACCTCGCTTCCAGAGACACAGCAAACATGCACGCCAAACACATGCGGGAAAAGCACTCGACTCCAAAAGTTTGCCACGATTCCTGCACTCACCCCACCATGCGAGCCTTGATGATCTAGACACTTGAAATATTTCCTGGATTCCAACCTCAGCACTCATTTCTTTAAGAAAACCAGAATGAGGGCAATGCCTTATTCTCCTTAAGTAACCTGAGTAAATAGCACTTCCACTGACAAGTTGTTATTGTTAGGTACCTTTAAGAAGAGTAAAAACCCTATGAACATTGAATGTGAACTTTGTCATAGTTCATCCTCATTATTTGTGATATAGTAAGGCCTCCTATTTTAAAACCCTTTTTCATAGGGAATATAGCAGTGGAGACCAGTTTGAAAGTCATCTACAGGAGCTGGTTCTGCAGAAGCTGTTGGCTGGGATTGGTGAGCAGTGGAGGGGGGGGCGGGACGTTGATTCCCTAAGGGGAGTGAGATGATGTGATAAGGCCTCCTATTTAAAAACCCATCTGGTTTAAATTGTTTTTTGTCAAACATTCTTCTAAGTGGTATAGCACTGGAGCGTGCATTGCTGTGCAGAGTTAACTCATGGTAGCGGTGTTCTAAACACTGTGACACTGATGTGTCAAATGTGATAATGGTCACCTATTGAGGACAGTGTTTGGCAGAGCTTCCTGATTAAAACAAGCTTGGAAGTATGAGTGTCATCCACTTCCGAAATGGCTTGCCTCCGGAAACTTTATGAACAGTGCTCAGGTCTTTTGTTCATAGGGTCGCTATGAGTCGTTTATGACTCACCGACACTAACAAAAACAACAAAGCCACAAAGTTACAGTCACTATGTTGATCCAACTTGTCGAGTCTTTCTCTTTTTTTGCTGACCCTCCATATTTCCAAGTATAATGTCTTTTTTCAAGTCCTGGCCCCTCCTTACAACATACCCAAAGTATATGAGATTAAGTTTGACATCTTTTGATGGCTCATGGGACATTTAGTATTTTTCTCTATCACCAAAATTCAAAGGCATCAATTTGTCTTCTCTCATCCTTAAAAGACCTAAAGATGTTTGAAAACATACAGGAATTTTTACTTGGGATTTAAATTTGCTTCCTACTTTCTCTGAAACAGCAGAAGCGTGATATACTACTGAAAGCTACCAATATTAGAAGAAATACGGAGAGAAAATGGAACCTTTTTTTCTATTTCTGCTGCATTCAGAGGCATCCCAGGGGTAACTGGCTCCAGGACGAATATTTAGTCAATATTCTAAAACAGTCTTACCATGCCTTTTTCATGTATGTATCATGTATAGTACCTCAAATTTTAGAAGTATAACCACCCAACATATTGTTGTTGTTTCTATGTGCTGTCAAGTTGACTGCAACTTAGAGTGCTCCTATGTACAACAGTTTGAACCCTGCCCTATCCTTAACCAGCCTCACTGACTCCAAGACAACTTTCTCCATTACTCCAGTTATTGTGTCAATCTGTTTTCGCTGGGGTCTTCCTCTCCTGTGCTGTCCCTCCATCCTTCCACACTTGATGTCCTTCACCAAGGACTGGTCCCTCCTGGCTGTGTGCCCAAAGTATATGAGATGGAGCATCAAAATCTTAGCCTCAAAGGAAAAATTTGGTGACTATGTCCAGGATAGTATCTGTTGAAATATGTCCTTGTATTCCATCAATTCCTACATTCTGCTATATTATTTTAAAGGATTTCTTTTTCAATTTCAATAGATATTTTATTACAGAAGAGTTGGATTTTCATTCATTCATTATTGCACATTTTCCTCCCTCTCCTTTCCTTCTGCTTCCCCTACTCCACTTTGCAATGTACCTCTTATTCTAGACTGCTGTCATAAATATAATGCCTAATCATATATTCCTTTAAATTAGTTCTTTCCTTCATATGTTCACATGCAGTATTCATTATCTATCCACTCTTTTCCTATTTACCTCTCAACCCCCCCCCATGTCAGTCCTGCTTTCTAACACAGGGGTTATGCAATATTTGTCTTTTTGACTGAGATATTTCATGCAGCGTAATGTTCTCCAGGGTCACCCATGTTGTGTAATGTTGTACAAGTCCATTGTTTTTCAGTTCTGTATAGTATTTCATAGTGTGAATAAACACAATTTTCCTATCCATTTGTTTATTGATGAACACTTGGGTTGCTTCCATCTCATTGCTATTGTGACTAATGCAGCAATAAGCATGAGTGTGCATATACATTATTTTTTGCTACTAATAAATCAATCTGTTGTAATGTGATGGTTTTCAGGTTTCTCTAATGGAATCTTTGCTGTTGTCTATTATTAGTATATGCCATTGAGTCACCTGTGACACATAGAAACAATAGTTCTGAACCCTCCCTTATCCTGAGCCAGTCTCACTGACTCCGACACACTTACCCTCATTACCATAGTTATTGTTTCAATCCATCTCATGTGTGTTTTCCTTTCCTGAACAGTCACTCCACACTTCTAAGCTTGATGTACTTCACCAAGGACTGGCCTCTGCTTGCCATGTGCCCAAAGTATATAAAATAGAGTTTCAAAATCATGTCTCCCAAGAGAAGCTTAGTTTCACCCTTTCCAAGACAGATCTGTTTGTTCTTTTGGCAGTTAAAACTATGCTGTGAGTATATAAATTACCAGCAAGGCTCTTCTTGGTGGGCAGATTTCAGAGACTAGAAATAAAGACATAGTGGTTTACTTCTGAAGTATTTAGTTAATGAAAACAGATCACAACAAATTGTGGCTAACCTTGAGCAGAATGGGAATCCCAGAACACTTGACTGTGCTCATGA
This sequence comes from Elephantulus edwardii, assembly GCF_000299155.1. Classification (NCBI taxonomy): domain Eukaryota; kingdom Metazoa; phylum Chordata; class Mammalia; order Macroscelidea; family Macroscelididae; genus Elephantulus; species Elephantulus edwardii. The sequence goes on along the minus strand of NW_006399842.1, from coordinate 4,384,351 downwards.
AAAACCTATAGCTGGACCAGGAGGCAATTATCAGAACAAAGCAAGGAAACAGTGCATGACTCAAAATTAGGAAGGGAGTGCATCAGGGATACAGCCTACCTCCATACTTTTAAAATCTGTATGTGAAAAAGATCATTTGGGAGGTTGACATTTATGAGGAATGTGGCACTAGGATTGGAGGAAGATCCAACAACAATATGTGTTATGCATATGATACAACCTTGCATGCAAAAACTGAGGAGGATCTCAAGATCTTATTGCAGAAGCTTATCAAGAAAACATAGATTCTCATCAGTGGGCCAACTGGGAGAACTATGATGGCTGGAGAAGAGACTGCAATTATTAACAATTACAGCTTGCTCTGCTCCACAATCAACACTCTTGGCACCAGCAGTCAGGAGATCAAAAGAAAATTGCATTGGAGAAGTCTGCTGTCAGGAACTTCTCCAAAATGCTAAAAAACAGTGCTATAAATATGGAGACTAAGGTGCACCTGATATAGGTCATGGTCTCTGCAATTTCTTGCTATGTATCAGAGAGTGGAATAATGACTAAGGATGACAGAAGAAGAATAGATGCCTTTAAGTTGTGGTGCTAGAGAAGAACATTGCTCATACCATGGAACATCAGGAGAAAAAAAAGTCTGTCTTAGAGAGGGTGAAACCAGATTTCTCTTTGGAAGCAAGGATTTTGAAGCTCGATCTCACATGCTCTGGGAAGGTGACCAGGTGGGACCAGTCCAAGGAGAAGGACATCGTGCTTGGAAAGGTGGAGGGACAGAACAATGCAGGAAAGAAAGACCCTGGATGAGGTGGACTGACACAGTAACTGAGATAATGGAAGTAGGTGTGAAAGAGTCAGTGAAACTGGCTCAGGACAGAGCAGAGTTCACAGCTATTGTATATAGGATCACTAGCCAAAGCACAAGGAAGAATTCAAGATACTGAAGAGTTGAATAGAAGATTTCAAAAGGCAGCACGGGATGACAAAGTGAAATATTACAATGAAATGTGTAAGGAGTTGGAGTCAGAAAATCAAAGGGCCGAACTCGCTCAGCATTTCTTAAGCTCAAGGAACTGAAGAACAAATTCAAACCGAGAGTTGCTATAATCAAGGATGCTTTCAACAGAATATTAAATGATCCAGGAAGTATTAAAAGAAGGTGAAAAGAATATACTGAGTCATTATACCGAAAGGAATTGGCAGACACAGAAGAATTTAATGAAACAACACATGAGCAAGAGCCTATGGTGATGAAAGAA
>NW_006399842.1:4379223-4382169 GCF_000299155.1 Elephantulus edwardii | reverse complement strand
CAGGATGGATGCTGAAGAGATTGAGATTGTTCACAGCTTTAGTGTGCTTGGCTCCACAGTCAACACTCTTGGCACCAGTAGCCAGGAAATTAAAAGGCATATTGCCATGGGAAAGTCTGCTGTTAGGGACCTCTCCAAAGTACTGAAGAGCAATGGTGTCTTTCTGGAGACTAAGGTGTGTCTGCTACAGGCCATGGTCTTTGCTATCACTTGTTATGAATCAGAGAGTTGAACAATGACTAGGGAGGATAGAAGGAGAATTGATGCCTTTGAGCTGTGGTGCTGGAAAAGAGTATTGAGAGTACCATGGACTGCTAGGAAAACAAACAGATACATCCTGGAAAGGGTCAAACCGGGCAGCTCCTTGGAGGCAAGGATTCTGAGGCTCCATCTAACATACTTTGGACATGTTGTAAGGAGAGACTGGTCCTTGGAGAAGGACAGTGGAGGGACAGTGCAGGAGGGGAAGGCCCTCTCTGAGGTGGATTGATTCAGTGACTGGGTTAATTGGGATGGGAGTGTCAGAGACAGTGCGATTGGCACAGGACAGAGCAGAGTTCAGGGCTGTTGTACATAGGGTTGCTATGAGTCATTAGTGACTTGACTGTACATAACAACAACAACAACAACATGAGTTGTGGACAATTCAATGACACGTAACAACAAAAACAACAACATTATGCCAGAAGATGAGTCTCTCAAATTGTAAACTATGACTGGCATCTTCTAAAAGCAGAGTTGGCCTTAATAATAACCAGGACCAGGAGAAAGTACTCAGGACTTTTATTTGCTTACATTCCATAACAAAAAGTAAGAAGAAACACCTACAAGAATGTATTAATAATCAGAATGGCAAATGGATGAAGTATGAATCTAAGAAGATTAGTGTCAAAAAGAAATTGAACACATAAAGATTCATATCTTAAGCATTATTGAACTCAAAAGAACTAAATTGGTCATTTTGAATGAGATAATCATAGCCCAGTATGCTAGAAATGATAAATTGAAGAGGATCGGCATTGTATTCATGATCCAAAAGAACATTTCTAGATCTACTCTATAACATTATCAGTGATGGCATAATATCCATACATATCCAAGGAAGATGAGTTCATAAAACTATTACTCAAGATAAAACAATTTGAACAGAATCCTTCAAAAGGCAGCTCAAGAAGACAAAGCAAAGTTTTATAATAAAACATGCAAAGAGCCAGAGTTGGAAGTAAAAAATGGAAGAGCTCAGTGGGTATTTCTCAAACTGACAGAAATGAAAAATTCAAGCCACAAATTGCAATATTGAGGGACACTGGGGAAAACTTTCAATGATCTAGCAAGCAACAAAAGAAGATGGAGGGAATCCATGAAGTCACTGTATAAAAATAGAATTTGTTGGCACTGAAATATTTCAGGCATTAACATATGATAAAGGACCATTTGTGGTGAAGAAAGAAATTCAAAGCTACATTGAAAACACTGGCAAAAAATAAGGCCTCTGAAATCAATTAGCATGTTCTGAATAACAGAGGTAGTCCTGGATACGCTCATCAGTTTGTGTCAGAAAACTTGGAAGACAGCTGACTGGAAGAAATCCATATCTGTTCCCATCTCAAGAAAGGTGATTCAACAAAATGTGGAAATTATTCAATAATAACATTAATCAGACATGCAAGAGAAATATTGCTGAAGATCATCTGAGAACACCTAGAACAGTACTTTGACAAAGAACTGCCAGAAGTTCGAACTGGGTTTAAGAGTTTGTGGCACCTGGGATATTCCTGATGTCAGATGGATCTTGGCTGAAAGCAGAGAATACCAGAAGAATGTCTATGTTCTAATAACAATGCAAAGGCACTTGATTGTATGTATTGTAACAAAGTATAGTTAACTTTGAGGAAAATTGGAATTCCCTAACACCTAATTATGCTTATGCAAAATCTGTACCTAGACCAAGAAGCTCTTGTCTGAACAGAGCAAGGGCACACTGCATACTTTAAAATCAAGAAAAGTATGAATCAGGTCTATCTTCTCTACATACATATTCAAACTGTATGCTGAGAAAAATAATTTGAAAAGCTAAGTTTATGAGGAAGAATGTGGCATCAGGATTGGAAAAAGGATCATCATCCACCTGCATTATGCAGATGACAGCTTTGCTGAAAGCAAGGAGGACCTGAAGTGTTTGCTGCAGATGATCAAGGATCAATGTGGACTAGATCTCAACATCAAGAAGAAAAAAAAAATCCTCAAAACTAGACCAATAAAAATCACACGGTCAATAGAGAAAAAATTGAAATTATCAATTTAATCTTACTTGGATCCACTGTCAATGTCCTTGGTACCAGCAGTCATAAGGTCAAGAGATTGTATAGCTTTGGGAAAATCTACTACCAGGAATCAATGCAAAGTCTAGAAAAGCAATGATGTCAGTTTAAAGACTAAGATGTGCCTAATTCAAGCCAGTCTTTCCACTCACCGGTGATATATCTGAACTGAACAATGAATAAAGATGACAGGAGAACTGATGTCTTTGAGTTGGGGTATTGGAGAAGAGTACTGACTGCTAAAGAACAGGTAGACATGCCTTAGACAAAGTGTAATCACTGTGCTCCGTGGAGGCAAGGATGGTGAAGCTTCATCTCACATATTTTGGACATGTTGTTAGGAGAAGCTTTCCTTGGAAAGGCACATTATGCTTAGAAAAGTAATGCCAGCCAGGGGGAGTAAGACCCTTGATGGGACGAATTTTTGTGGGCTCTGAGGCAATGGTTCAAAAGTGTTGATGATAATACAGGGATCTATTGTTCACCTGATGGTATGAATAGGAATCAGATCGATTACATCTGTGGAAGGAACCACTGGAGAATCTCAATATCAGCTGTGAAAACTAGGCCAGGAGCTGATTGTGGAACAGACCACCAACTACTCATATGCAAGTTCAAGCTGAAG
>NW_006399842.1:4359141-4377218 GCF_000299155.1 Elephantulus edwardii | reverse complement strand
GCGCAGGAGGGGAAGACCCTCTATGAGATGGATTGATTTGGTGACTGGGGTAATCGGGATGGGTGTGTCAGAGGCAGTGCGGTTGGCACAGGATAGAGCAGGGTTTAGGGCTGTTGTGCTTAGGGTCTCTATGAGTCGCAAACGACTGAACGGCACTTAACAACAATTGTTCATAGGATCACTATGAGACATACTAGATTCAAAGGCACTTAAGAGCAGTAAAAACACCACACCCTGCACACATACTCTCGTTTTCACTGTACATTTCTTTAGATGTATAACAAGTCTTTCTTTGTTTTAAAAATTACAGAAACTTTATAAATGCATCACTATATTTAGTCTATATTTTGAACACTGTACTTTCTTACCTAATCCTTGTGTCAAGCATCTAAGAAGTTACAAAAAAATATTTTATAGTCCATTAAATTCTTCCTAAGAAATGTTTGTTTTTGGTTTTGTGTTCCTTGAGTAGGAAGCAATCCATAGCTGTCTCTCCAGTAGGTTTGTGGTTTGTTTTTTTCCCTACATGGGAGGAGATTGTTCTTCCTTCTCCTTCAGAGTACCTGGTAGATTTGAACCATGTGCCTTTGGAATTGCAGTGAAGCTTCTTACCTCTAGGCCACCAGAGAGCCCTAGAAATATTTGAAAACTACCAAGATGATATATACATAAAATTAGAATTCTAAACTACTAAAACCTAATGATGGCAAAGTCTGCTGATAGTTTCATTGTTGATCCAAATGCAGGGCCTCTCTGGAGGTTTCAATCCAAGAGCAAGTCCACAGTAAGAAGAAAAGAATCTCCTTCTCAATAATTTAAAGCCTCCCGAGAACCTACTTGAGGGTCAGCTCTGAGTCAGTTCTGAATTAATAACAGTGAGTGAGTGGGTGAGTGGGTGGGGTGGGTGAGTGAGTGAATGAATAAAGTCCTAATCCTAATACTATGATTAAGCATTCAGCCATTAACCAAATGATTTTTAGTTCAAATCCACCAGTCACTCCTCAGGAGAAAGATGTAATTGTCTAGTTGTATAAAGATTACAGTCTTGTAAATCCTAGGGGACCATTCTACTCATTCCTACAGGGTCACTAGGTCAAAGTCTTTAGATATAAAATCTTTATAATCTTTCCATTTTTAAAGCTGTAGTGCTATATCCTAGTCCAGAGATTCTTCCTCTTTTATCTTAGAAAGATATTGTGATGGAAGGACAAGGCAGGAGGCCATCTACTCTTTAAGTCAGTCCTACAGATATCCATGTCTTAGATTGTCTGTCTAAAGAAGATGTTAAGAAGTCCTGGTAGCATAGTGTGCAACTTTTTACCCAAGATCTTAGCTGGAAAGATTAGTAGTTGAAATTCACTAGTCATTTCTCAGGAGGAGGTCGTCTCCTCCCATAGAGATTGGCCACCTTAGGACCTGATGGAGAGTCATCGTGAGTTGTCATTGACAGGAGTGGGTTATACAAAACCAAACTGGATCTTTATCAAGGCACCTGGACAGTACTCTCTGTGTGCTACTCATTACGAAGCTGACTGTAATCTTTGCATTTTGGAGAGTCTCTTCTTTTGTCCTCATAACACTGGAGCTGTTTCCAGGAGAGTGACTAATGCAACTCAGTGCAGTAGGGAAATACCTTCACCATTTCCTCATTTCCCTGATGAGACTCTTTCTCACATTTTCCTCTCCACCGCCTTCCCCATTACAGGACCCTCCAAGGGGCCTTCCTTAATGGCGTCCCTGCAGATGTGCTGTTCTCCCAGGGATTCTTCCAAGCACTTCACAAATAACACAATTTTGGGTGAACAGCTCAGCTTTTCCAGGTCGTTAAACATTGCTTAACTATTTTTCAAATGTTTTGGCATCAATAAAAATCTCAAATGCTTTTAGGGTCAAGCACTAGTTCCATTAATATTTTACACCCTGCATGTTTTAAGAGATTCATTTATTCTGAAGTCATCTGTCGACTTTTCTCTAAGAGTTTTTTGATGTCCCACCAGCTCCCCCAAGCTCTCTCTGAATACGACTGTGTTTTTTATCCACTTCCACCTATCCCCCGGCTCTGGACATTACAAACGACCCCAGGAGCTGGATGTCCAGACTTGGGAATAAAAAGAGGCTCTCACAGCAGGACTAGCTCATGGCAAAATCACTAAGAATATTGTTGATATCTTTACAAATGGAGAGTTGTGAATTCTGTATGATCTTCCAAGACAGAGAGGATGGAAAAATGGACTGTTTGCTTGATAAGATTGTTATCTTTATATATAGGGAGGTGCTTTTTTATACCAGCAAAGCTTTGGATCTTAGCCCAGAAGTTTCTACTTCTAAGAGATCCTTAGAACTAGAAAGTCTAAAAGATGGAACCACAGAGATTTTTGGCTACAAGTAATTTCAAAGGTAACTTCAAAGGTCCATAAGAGGTAGGCATCTTTAAAAAAAATTGATAATGTAATTTGTGTTCATAATACATGTGATTCTCTTTAAGTATCAGATGGAAGGTATGTCCTGGAAAAGGTGCAGCCAGAGGGTTCTTTGGTGAAGCTTCATTTCTCATACCTTGGACATGTAGCTAGGCAAGGCTATTCCTTGTAAAGGGATATCATGCATGAAGATAGAAGGTCAGCGAAGGGGAGGAATGCGTGTGTCAGAGATGATGAGGATGATACAGGATAGGGCAGGGTTCAGTTTGGTTACTCACAGGGTAGTTATGAGTCGTACTCGACTCAGTGGCATCTAACAACAACAACAATCTAATTACAAAAGAGTGCTGGTGGTATCATGTATTACATGTTAAGCTGTCAGCAAAACATCAGCAGTGCGTATCTACCAGCTCCTCCACAGAAGAAAGATGGGCAGTCTCTCTCCATAAAGATTTATAGCCTTAGAAACCCAACTGGGGGGATCAGAACTGATGTAAAAGCTGTGGATTTGGTTTTGGGTACTGAAGGAGAAGAAGTAGCCAAATCTATGAGTAAAAATAAGTTTCAATTATTTTCAAATATTCTTTGAAGAAAGCAAAACAAAATAGAAATCCCTTCCACTTCTCTTATTATTCTACCCTTAAAATAGGATAGACAGGGTTCAGATCCATTGTTCATAAGGTCAGTATGAGATTTAGTGGACCTGATGGCACATAATAACAACATAAGGAGAGTAACGTCTTCATACACACACACACACACACACACACACACACACACGGAGGTGGGGGCTGGGCTTACAAATGTCTTAAGTCAATTAAAATACACATATCCCTAAAAAGCCAATCAAGATATGGCACTAATGTTGGATATTTCAAAAGCAATGGTAGAAAAATAAGAACATATTTTTTAAAAGGGCCATGTCTTTCTGTAAATTATACAATGTGGAATGGGAGCCTTATGTCAGGAAAATCAGTCCACAAGAGACAGCACCTAACAGGACCAGGGACCCAACGACTTATATTCTAATTCCAAATTCATCATTTGCCAGTTGTCCTATCTTAAGCATTGGTCTCCTCTGAGTATTAGAATTTTCATGGGGAAGGTGAGGAAGATCATTTTGGAACCAAATTAGATAATTAAAATAATCCCTTGGAGAGACTTTGGAATTTAAAATAAACCACAGTCATAGTAATCCTGTGAAAGAAAACATTTTTCTTTTAAGGACTCAAAACTGGCAAGCGGCAAAACTAAAACTCATACTCACACATATTGAATCCCTTTAGAAGATTATAGTATGCTGTCTTTCTCCCCAAAAGAGCTAATTTCACTATGATGAAATAGGAGGTGGTTTATTGCTGATGTTTTCTTTCTAAGAGTCCCAGTATGGCAACTGATAACAGAGTAACTTGGTTGAGTCTGGGAGACAAAAGCTTTGGAAATTTTGTATTTAACTTATTCAGCTTCATGTATCTATAAAAGAATTCTCTCTTCTTACCCAGGTGTTAACTCCCTAAGCCAAACTTTTTGGCATCAACATTTGGGAGTTTGGCAGCCACAGACATAGGAGTGAACCAAGACCCAGGGACGTGGGGAGACCTAAAGACAGTATAAGAAAACAGGTTAAATCTTGGGGAAGAATAAGGACCAAATTAAGGTTGTTTAAAACTCCAAGGATATCTTCTCCTCACATTACTTTACAATAGAGATAAAAGTTGAAGGTTTAAAGGTTTCTGTTTTAGCCCACATCAAAATGCCTGCAAACTCATAACATCAAAATGGGCACATCAAAGTGTCCTATTCCCATTTTTCAATCCTCCTCTCCTGTACATGGAATTTTATAGCCCAAGATAGAATTCACTGCTACCCCAGCCCCTTTTCTATACACCCAAGCACTCCCAGAACCACAGTGCACTCACTGAAACGTACATATGTAACCTAAATGGTACCTGGTACTATTACTCATTTACTGAATGCATTGCAGTAAGATCTATCTTCTGAGTCTCTGTACTACTTATTTCTTGATCTCATTTAAGTCAAGATAATATATCTTCTCTCTGTGTGTCTTTCTCTCTCTCACAAACAGAGGCTGGGAACAAGAGGGGGTGGGGGTGGGTGAGGGGCATGTTTCCTAGGGTGCTCTACTAAAGTGTCACCTACTGTGGAGTTGATTAAGGCTCAGGTAACCTTCCTTGAAATTTAGAGATTTCGGATGCTGTGCATCACGATAGGAGAAGACTGCTGGGTTCAAACCACTGGAGCAGCATAACTTTGGGGCGGGGGGTGGCAGTGCAACAGATCTGACACCAGAACACCCCTATCTTTATCCTGTCTCAAATTCCTTAACCCAATAAAAATGCACATCTTTCCAGAAAAGCCAGTCAAGATATGACACTGATGTGATCTTTCCAATCATTAGCAAGTACTCCTACTAATTAATATATGGAGATACTATGTGATATTTATGGACTCATAATAAAATAAAATTTCTATGATCTAAGCGCACAGTCAACTGGTATTGAGCTAAAACTAAACTGTGGGAGGGGGGAACCAAACCTAAAAAGAATTGCAAGATGCCCTCACTCCGAAAACAGCTGTGCTGTTTGAACGTCTGCCTGGGTCTCCCCTGGACTCCGCTGTCCTTTTGCATCACAACCGCATACAAACGCACGCCACGTACTCGCTTAGGAGAACACAAGCTGTGCGTGAGTGTGTGTAGCAGAGTTTATTTCCACCACTCGCAGAACATCAAAATAGCTTCAGAACACACTGCAGCAGGGGCTTCAGCTGCAAGATAAAGAGCAGGCAGGCAAGAGAAAAACAGATCTGGAGGAGAGAGAACGTGATGGAAAGAAGAGACTGGCCATGAGGACGGGCGGAGGGACAGAAAGCAGCGGAGGCTCCCCAGGCTTCTCCATCTGAGCAAGAGGCTGAGGTTGCTGAGGAAAGGAGGCAGTGCAAATACATAAATCAAAATCATCACCTGGAGAGCTCACGGTCAAAAGTGATTAATGCAAATGTGTTAAAAAGCTGATGAAACGGTTTCTTCCAATAGAAGTGGGAAGTCCAGGGGTGAAGTCCACCTCTGGTCGTGGCAGGACTCCTACACATAGGATGTGATTGGCGGCTAAAGCTGATGGGCACGGCTAAAACCGAGCTGAAACACGGAAGACCAGCTCTGTCTGCTGTTTTATCAGACAAACCTGGGTCCAACTGCAGCAGGGGGGTCTTGGGCGTGTGACTGCCTTGTCCTTTCACCTGTCCGCCTCAGCACTGCTGGTTGTAAAATAAAGATAACATGTGTTCCTCGTAGGGTGAACGCCAGCCTTCAAGGAGATCTGCAGAGCCTGATAATCCAGCAACAACAACAAGAGTGACGTCTTAAAATGACTTGGGAAATTATCTCAGGGCCTTCATAGAGAAGAAGAGGAAAACAATATAACGCAGTATAATCTCCATTTGGGTGGCTTCGTGGGTTTAAAAAAAACTCATTCATATTTAATCCTTACCATGGGGTTTTGAGTGTGTGTGTGTGTGTGTGTGTGTGTGTGTGTGTGTGTGTGTGTGTATTTAAGGTGAGGGATACAGAAGCCTTTGTTATCATGGAGATTATGTGCCAGGGGTGCAGAGCTGGTCTCTGGCTGGAGCTCAAAGGCTGGGCTGATGCCTTTGAGCCACGGGGCCTTGATCAAACTCCTCAACCATTCAGTCCTTCACTGGGGAAGTGTGGGGAACTATAGTTCCCACCTCATAAGATTTTCGAGAGGATTAACTGAATTAATATGTTGATGCTTAGAAGAGTGCATTGAATATATTAAGGACTCAGTAAATAGTATTATTAGTAGCGCTCTCATTTTAGAAAAGAAAAACCAATTCTGTGGCCTATAAAGACTTGAGAACTTGCCAAGGACTCCAGGGGATGAAGAGGGACCTTAACTCAAACCCAGGAGACCAGAGACCAAGCCCAAGGAGTTTTCTGCCTACATAGAGTGCCTTCCAGATTCTCCACTGTTTCATCTGTCAAAGGCACACTCCTCACCTGCAGAGTCTGGAAGGTGATCAGGACAGCTCTGAGGTAAATAAGTAGGGAAAGACTCCTGGGAACTAAAATAAAAATACCCAAACTGCCATACAGTAGAGTTATCCACAATTAAAAGGAGGAATGTGGTGAGTAGAGTTTTGACACAGGCTGTTCCCTCTTCTACTTGGAACTTCCTTCCCCATCTTTTTCACTGGACACTAAAATGCTAGTAATCCTTTGGATGGTAAGTCAGTAGTTGTCAGCTGACCCTCAAACCAGGTCAAGGCATCCTCTGATTTCTTTTTTCAGTGGTATTATATAGTTCTTTTTATTTTGTCATTGTTGTTAGGTGCCCGAGCGTCAACTCTAAGCAACCCTATGAACCTCAAAATCTTGTCCTACTCTGCACCATTCTCATGATCTCTGCTATGTGCAAGGCCTTGTTGAAATCGTTGTATCAACCCATCTCATGTAGGTTTTCCACTCTTATACTGACCCACTGTTTTGCCCAGCACAATGTTTTCTTTCAAGAAATAACTAGTGCCTCCTGACAAAATGCTAGAAGTATTTGAGACCAAGTTTCACCTCTAAGGTGCACCTGGTAACATTTCTTCCAAAACATATCTGTTTGGTTTTTGGTACTCCATTAAATTAAAGGCACCAATTGTTCCTTTATTACTGCTTTAAAATGCTGTTGTTGTATGTGCCATTGAATCACTTTTGACTTATTGTGACCCTATGAACAACAGCTCTGAACCGTGCTCTACCCTCTGCCAATCTTATTGTCTCAGATACACCTAGCCCCATTACCCCAGTCACTGAGACAAGCCATCTCATTGAGGGTTTCCCTTTCTTGAGCTGTCCATCCACCCTCCCAAGCATGATGTGCCTCTCTAAGGACTGGTCCCTCCTTGCAACCTTTCCAAAGGATGTCAGATGAAGCTTCAAAATCCTTGTCTCCAAGGAGCAGCCCTGGTTTAACCCTTTCCGGGACAAACCAGTTTGTTCCACTAGCAGTTTATAGTATATTCCATACTCTTCTCCAGCACCACAGCTCAAAGTTATCAATTCTCCTTCTATCATCCCTAGTCATTGTTCAGCTTTCTGATGCATAGCACATAATTGTAAAGACTATAGCCTGTATCCGGCACACCTCAGTCTCCAGACTGACATTGTTGCTCTTCAGTACTCTGGAGAGGTCCCTGAGAGCAGATTTTCCCAATATAATTAGTCTTTTGAATTCCTGGTTGCTGATATTTTTAATTGTTTCAAAATAGTAATAATGTAATAAATTACATAATTATTTCCTTAATGTGTAGTACTACTATGGCAGGAGCTGTTTCTGTCATCAAGATTCCTGGAACCTACTGCAGTGTCTGGCTCCCAGGGTGATACACATTTAATTGAATGCATAAAAGTTCCTCTTTTTTGGAGAATTGTTCCGTAGAAGAGGTTGTAATGACAACAGATGTATAGATGCTGTCATTCTAAAATTTTAACAAACATTTTTAAGCCTGTTCATTGCTTTCAAAAAATTCTGTATAAAATAGATTGGGGAAATGTTGTTTCCCTTTTAGATGGAGGGAAAAACATAAATAAAACCCAGCTACTGTTTTCTTCACTGCATGCATGGGAAGTTTGGCCTTTGGGGAATTATCAGAGCGTGATAGGAAGGGTGGTGTCAAAGTCTGGAGAGAAATGTTCAGACACTTTTCCCCCCTCTGCACTTGGATAACTCCTCTTCATGTATTTATTGCCTGATTGGTTCCTTTGTTCCATGAACATTTTTAGATTCTCAGTTCAGACCAAATCCCGTTGTTATCAATGTCAGCTGAGGCTGAGTCAGGGTTTGGCACAAGTTTTGAATGGCTTTTATCCTGGCTTTCTGTAGGAAATGGCTGAACTGTGCTATGTTTTTGGTGTTTAAGATCATGAACCTTCATTCTTAAGGGAATGTAATTTTCTAATGGCATAGTCTTTTACCAGGTAAAAGGAGAAGATAGATGTGAAGGATGGGAATAGAGAGTCATTAAACTAAAAGTGAATGTGAGTGACACAACATTTTCTTGAAAAGCTTGCCAAATTTCTATAAATTCAAATTTCTAACCGTCACATCAGACTAATTCATAGTTGACCTTCGAATCAATTTTCAGAGGCTGTAAAACACATGGGAAAAGACTGTCCACTTTTCTCCCAAGAAGCAGCTAGTGGATTTGAACTGCATGCCTTTGGGTTGACAGCACAACTCTTTACCTGCTGGAAGAACAGAACTCCTTAAATTTAAATAGTGTGGAAAAAAAAATAGTGTGAGTTTATTTCATATGTGAAGTAGTGAAACTGTCTTTATTTGGAAAAATTAGTTGATAAATGCTTTGGATGGAAGATGATACTCCACAGATGTGACTATCAGCTGGTGCCAGAACATCTGAATAGGAGATTTGTTATTCTTTATGAAAAAGAGAAAAATATTAATTTTCTCCAAAAGTTGTCTCTTAGGAAATGAAAACAAGATAGTGTAAGGAAGGCAACAATCAGGGAGGCGAATGTGACTTCCCATTATCTCTACCCAACCACAACCTCATCCCATCCCCCAAGCACATGCATAGATACATGAATATGTAATATTCAAAATATCAGTTAAGTACCTACTTGTGGTTGTAGACTGGTTATAGTTGCTTTGGAAACCAAGGAAGAGTCTGATCATCACATCAGTCGGTATAATGTAAGGGAAGTCCATTTTCAAGGGTGCAGGAGCCCAGAACCTCAGGAGGTACCGAGGCTGTAAGTGCTCCAACACTCCCAGATATCTTGGGAATGGCTCTTTGCATCCATAGGACACACAATAGGCAGTTCTCACATAGTTATAGGTGAATCTCAGAGAAACGAACAGTCTTATAGAAGCTGATAGACAGAGTACATCTATCTCATTTAACCACCCCAGCCTTCTTCTGCAGACATATTGTCATCCTCTTACTACAGACATTTGGGGAAATGTTTGGAAATTAATACACAGCTAGTTAGAGGCATATCCAGGGGGCGAAGCCAGTCTGAATAGCAACCAATCTCATCATAATTGTAACTTACACAGCATGCACTGTTCAAAATGCTTTTCATACACTAATTCATTTTGTCTCTGCTTTCAATGTGAGGAAATTGGATGACAGAGAGGTGGCCATGTGGCTTTGTGAGTGTCATGCAACTAGCAAGTAATAGAACTAGGATTCACATACACCATTTATGACCATGTCCAAGAACTTACCAACCAAAAAGATCCACCTCTGCCTTCCAACCATGTGTTTTTGCCTCCAACTAATCATTCTGCAGCTTCCTTTCTTTTCAGTAAGAAGCAAAATCCTTGTTTACTCTCTTATCTTATTGCAACTGGTTATCAGTTAATATCTTTCTACTACTGGCTGTTCTATATAATTATTACACTTCCCTATCTCTTCCTTTCCTTACATTCATTTATGATATGCATCCAGTTTATGAGAGGCCAAACTGATGGCTTATGCTTTGTATTTCAAAAATATCTGCTTTGGATATTCCTAAAATCAACCAGAGTAAAATAAATTCGTAACCAAAAGCACCTGAGGTGGCAAGTCAATAGTTTCTGAAAGGTATTAGAGCTGTTTGAAGCTTTTATTAGAAAGTCATTCAACCACTCATCTGCTGATTTATTCATTCAAAAACTTTTCTTGAGTATATGTTATAAAAAGAAAGGGTAAGGGAGATGTAGGAATGATAAGGAATGATATAGTTTTTACTAAAATGTGCCAAAACACACCAAAAAAACCAACCCAAATAAAAGAGAAAACAGAAATTTGTCTGAAATGGGGAGTTTTCTTAGAAACAGGTTGCCTCAAAGTGTAGCAAGGTCCGTGTTCATGTATGTATTTGAGAGATTTATATAATCTTATGTAAAGGATAGTATAGGCGGAATTTATTAATCAGATATCTATATAAAACCCTGGTGGTATAAAAGTGAGAAAGTTGACTGCTAACTAAAAGCTCAGAAGTTCAAAATCATCATCAACTAGCTTTGTGAGAGAGAAGATCTGAAGAGCAACTCTCATAAAAGTTTCAGCCTATGAACCCTATGGGGTAGTTCTATTCTGTCTGATGGGGTCTCTAAGAGTCAGAATCAACTCAACAGTACATGCCACCTACAACATGTCTTTTTGGACCAGATTACTTTTAAGTCCTTTACAAGTGTTGAATTTCTTTGAAAACAAAAACAATGCAAACAACAAAGCTGAACAAGTCAAATGTTATAATTAATGGGGTCCGTTATATATACTGAAGCACAGTTATGGAAGAATTAATCGCAACTGGTAGAAACAAGGAAGATTTGCAACATGTTGGGACAGTGAACAATTGAATACTTAATTTGAGGTGAAACCTATGGTAGTTTTCAGGCTGCCTCTTGGCTTCCCAAATTACTTACATTTGCTGAACTTCAGTCTCCTAATCTACAAAACAGGATTAATTGTGCCTGCCCTGTCCAGTTCTCAGAGTTGCTGTGAGGACTAAATGAGATAATACTTAAATAGTTTGTAAACGTAAAAAAAAAAGTTATGCAAATATAATGTTAAATTAGAAATTTAGGACAAAAGGACCAAACATTCATTTATATTGACATTTCTGGCATCCATGAATGCAATGAATGTTTTAGTTTAGAACTTTACTTGGAACCTCAAACCTTACCATACAACTGATAATAGAATATCCTTCTTGAATTAACTGAAATTCTGATCTAATGCTACTGTGACCCCAGTGATTGGGCAAAAGAATTTAATCCCTTGCATCACTTTACCCTTTACGCATAAATGGGTAGTAATGGTTGGTCTTTCCAAAACATACTTTGTATTCTACCATATAAAAATCTCTCTCCAGCCATTCAAATGAAATAGCAAGATCCCCCATTACTTTGAGTTTCTACATTGCGTGAGGCAGAGCAAGTAAAAAAGAACAGGTGTGGAAAAGAAATGTGTTTTGATGTATGTTAAATTGCATTGGGAAGAAGAGAGACATGGGATTAAAGACCAGGGACACTCATACGGCCAATGTTTCCTAAGCACCTACTGTCCAACTGTGTGGTGAGTAATGTCTGAGGGCACAGAGATGAATATGCCAGGGGCTATTCTGCTCCCCAAATGCTCACATATTACAAAGTGATAGAAGAATGGCCTAGAGGAAATGGATTGTGAATCAGATAATGGCTCCTTTCCTAGCACTGACACTGATTTGCCACTTGACCTTTGTTCAGACACTGTATTCCTTATGTCCACTCTCTGTCAGTACTAAATGAAAACCAATAATGCATGACTTTAAAACGTGTTGGCAGTGTTTGCACCCTACCCACCAAAGGGCAAGCATAAAAGAATAACCCAGCAGTCTGTTTCTCAGATGAGCCACTTGCGTACTAATTATACGGTAACTTTATTCTGAAGCTTCCATGATGAAAAGAAAATACTTGAAAAGTATATTATTATATCCCAAATCAACACATTTCTTCTTGACCTTGTGTGAATGTGGAGCAACTTTCTTTGGAGCTACAGAGTGGAGAGATTCAGGGATTTGTAATGAATGACTTTCTGGTAGAATCTTCATTTTATTTGCAGTAAGTAGATAATGTACTGTTGTCACTGCACGGCTCAAGTGTGTTCCATTTAATATTTTGAGCAATAATATGCTTACACACAACACACACACACACACACACACCCCTCATGTGCTCAAGCAAGACTGAAGGGATCATATAGGGAAAACTCCAGTGAATTTACTCCTGTGCTGATTCAGAAAAGGATTCAGCTGTCTAGGCAGGGAGAAATGAGCTGTCAGCAGGAATACATCTGTAGACTCCCTGTTGATTGCATACCCATTCTATCTTCCACATCTTAATAGAACCCACCAGACAGCCATGTGCCTCACAGGAAGTTTCCTCCACTCCAATTGTAGTTGTTGTTGCCTGTTAGGCATAAGTAATCTAATCAGAGGAAAGCCATTCTCTTTATTTATGCTTGTTCAACAATAGACATTCAACATAGTATAGCAAGTCCAATGCAAGTTTCAGTGTCTCTTAGAACATTCATTCTGGAAAAGGGCAAGGTTCAGCTGAGATCTGTTGTTCTTAGTGTTGCTATAAGTCATTGTTGCCTTGATAACAACAACATCAACTTAGGACTGAGGGGAATGATGTGCTCAACACTTTCTAGAAAGGTCTATTTCATCCTTATAAAGGAAACCATGGAAAAGAGTATTGTTAGGCCTCTGGATATATTTTGCCTGAATTTGACACCACTATAGAATTTTTCTAGGATCCTGGGAAAGAAACCTATTTAGAAATAGAAAATCATCACAGAGAAGTGAAATCAGGAATGCTGACACACAGAACCTGCCACCTCCCACCACTAAACTTCCCATGATGTGAGATAGGACATTTCTTCTGTATTCATGTCTTCTTTGTATTCTCTATTATTTGAAGATCAATATTCTTAATCAGTATATCACCATGTGTTCTTAATAAGTTTGTGCACCATTAGTTATTTTAAACTCTGATTTTCAATAACAAAACGGAGAGACATCCCACTACTTTTACCATAAAACCTACAAAGGGTCAGCACCAGGCAATTACTTGAGATGCTTGAATAGTACTGTACTCTGACTGTCGTCAGGTTTACAAAAATTTATGCATGTGTTAAGATGTCATAGAACTGTATCCTATAGAATGTGACAATGATTGCTTTATTTTTTTTAAAAAAATCTCTATGAGTGGAGCATAAATTCAAGCTTTTATTTCTCTGACCCCTTAAAGCTACACCACTTCCTGGGTGCTTGTCAAGTCTAATATAAATAGCACGATACTTACAGCCAGAAGATCAAAGCTTAAATCCAGGCACTGTCACTTGATGACTATGTGACCTTATATATTTTGCCTCACCCATCTGAGTTTATTTTCTCAACTGTCAAATGCAAAGGATGACAATCTCTGCTCATTTAATATTTTTCAGAAGAATCAAATAAGGAAATTATTTGGAAAGCATCTTGCAAAGTGTAGAGAAAAGTACAAATAGTGGTAATCATTATAGTCTGAAAATACCTTCTCTGAGCACTCAACCTGAAATCCCAACATTCATCTGGTTTAAGCCAAAGATAACAAACCCCTAGTGTGCACGCTGACTCCACCACTAACTTGCACCCATGAGACACCAAACCAACAATGGCGTTTCATTTCTGATGATTCTAATTTGCAGCTGTAGTACTCCACTAAGTCCTCTTCTCTAGTGAGTTATCATAAATCAACTGAAGTTAAGACAACCACTATTATCAACTTTCGAGTTGAAGTGAGTCTTCTAGTTTTGGTTATTACTTATCCCAACACGTCCTTTTTTAGTAATAGAAATCACAGTTTTAGCACTAAAATAAAACAACATTACTCAGACCCCACATATGTAGTCATGGTCATATAACAAATATGAAATGTAGGTCAGCATTATGTGGGATTTCCAGAAAGACTGCTTAAAAAGAGTTAATGAATCTTTAAGTCTACACTTTTAGCTCTTTTACCTTTTATTCATTTGTTTTTACATTATAGATGCAGAAACTTAAAGTCTAGGCACTGTTGTAAAATGAAGTTGACATCAGGGTGGGGGGTAAGTCTAAAGAAAAACTGGATAAATTATGTATACTACATTGAAACCGATGAGGGAGAGAACAATTTAAAAAGAATATATTTTAGGGAATTATGATTATCATAAGAGTATGGAATGAGGGTTGCAGAGTGGAGTATACTCGGGGTGAGGGTGGAAGGGTGCTGGGGGATTGTATACCAATGAAGGAGTTTTTCTTTTGCTTTTGAAGAAGAGCAAACTGGGGGTGGGGGTGAGGTGGGCGGAGAGAAAAGTGCAACAATGAATGGATGGAAATCCACAATCTCTGTAAATGTTCGTTGAAATTAATAATAATAAAAAATGCAAAAAAAATCTAAGCACCATTTGTGACTTAAGCATAAAACTAATACTTTAAATTGATAAAAGAGCATGGAAGCATATTTCCTTGACAGTATCTTGGAGTCATCAAACTAGTTATAAAAACCACCAATTCTTTGACCTCTTTATTGTGAACAAAATAAATAAGTTACCACTTTTTAGGTCTTTGTTACTCTGGTGGCCTAGTGGGTAAGAAGTTGCTCTGACAGCTCAAAAGAATGTAGTTTCAACCTAATAGCTACTCTGAGTGAGAAAGATGGACAATCTCTCCTGTGTGACTTATAGTCTCTGAAAACCCATTGGAGGGTCAGCTATCTGTAGGTTTAGATTTTATTTCATCCAATAATGAAAAAAATTTATGCTTAGACCCAATTCCTGATTCATACAAAGCTCAATTTGGCCTATTTTCCTTGTGGAATAAAGAAATTGAGATTTGCAAAGGAGAGTATCTATCTATCTATCCATCTATCTCTATCTCTATGCTAGATTATCTATAGAAAGATAGAGAGATAAAGAGATATACATATATAAAGATAGATAGATAGATAGATAGCTTCATACTGAAGCACTCAATACAGGGTATTTTTTTCTAAAATATTTTAATATATTATAAGCAAATTTCCATAAAAGTTAATGATATAAGCCTTACAACATTTACCAATATCAATTTCCTTTATAAAGGTTTTAAATTAATTTGTTGTTATTAGTTTTCTTCAAGTCAACTACAACTCATAGCGACCCTGAGAACAACAGATCTGAACCTATTCCTATCCTGCACCATCTTCATTCTCTCTGGCATGGTCTTGTCCACTGTGTAGCCATTGTGTCAATCCATCTCATCGATGATCTTCTCCTGCTGATCCTCTGCCTTTCTCAGCATGATGTCTCTCTCCAAGGGCTAGTTTCCCTGAAAATATTCCCAAAGTAAGTGAAATGACATTTCACCATCCTTGCCTCAAAGGAACACTCTTGTTGCACTTCCTTCCAGACTGATTTGTCTGTTCTTCTGGTAGTCTGTGTTGTATTCAATACTCTTTGCCAACACTACAATCCAAAGACATTGATTCTTCTTCTGTTGAACCTTCCAATGCATAGGAAACAATTGAAAACACCAAGGCTTGAATTACACAAACCTTCCTTCGTCTTTAAACTGAGATCCTTGCCCTTTAGCACTTTGGAGAGGCTTTTGACAGCAAATGTCTCAAATAAATACGTCTCTTTATTCATTGTTGAAACCATGGGTATTGAATATAGACGTCTCTAAATGAAAGAACTAAATAAACTCACAAATAACTATAATATGCCAATCACTTTATGTTCATTATCCTGAATTGTCTCATAAATCTAGGAAGATGCATAGTGTTACCTCCCTTTTAACAGTAGTAACAGCGGGGGTGATTGTGTACCAATGAGGGAGTTTTTCTTTTGCTTTTCAAGGAGAGGAGCAAATGGGGGCGGGGTTTGTGCAGGGAGAAGGGTGCAACAATGAATGAATGGAATTCCAAAATCTCTGTAGATGTTCATTGAAATGAAAAATAAACAACCTAAATTTAAAAAAAAAGAAATGAAAAAAAAAAAAAAGAAATGAAGTGAATGGTCCAATTTCAAATAAATAATACAAGGAACCAAGATTCCAAATAAATATGTCTTATACCAGAGGTTACACCCTTTCCACAACATCACAGAAAGTGAGTTATTTAGAACCTTGGTGTGGCAGTAAACATCATAGGATGTGTTTAAAAATGCACAATAAATAGTAATGAATGTAATTGATAGGCAAGACATTTCTTTCCTAGATGATTTTTTAAGTACTGAATTTGAAGAATAAGAAATGCATGACTCTAAGAAAAGGATCATGACTCTAAGAAAGCAAATTATCATTGGTTTATGTTATTTCACTGACTTATTTTGAACAGACTAACGATAAAGATAAAGCTTCTCATGAGTATTTGTCACCTTCAACTCTTCCTTGTAACTGTTGCTATAGTTTCACATCTTTAAAATCATGCTTTACTGATTATTCAGCCAGAGTTCACTTTCCATCAGATTGATTTTATAAAAGGCATTCCAGGTCATTTCTGTATTCATCAACATTCCACAGATTTCTTACAGCCTATATTCTAAATTGTTTCTTCACAACTGTGGGGAAACATTTAAGGTCATTTCTTAAGACTGTTGTCTCTGAGTTTAGAAAATCATCAGTTATGGAATCTCAGGGTTGGAATAACAGTGAAGATCATAATCAAAGGTGCTCTTTATTCTTCGCTCAGTATGTTCTAGGAATTCCACATGGCTTACCTCATTTAATCTTTAATCAAGACAATGAACTAAAGGATATTTAAATTCCAATTGGCAAATGTTGAAAGCAAGATGTAGGGAAACTAAGTGTCTCAACAGAGAAGAAAAAAGTGGTATATTAAAAATTTGTGCTCAAACTGAAAGATATATGGAAAGATGACCAGATATATTTATTTTTTGTTGTTGTTTTATTATATGCCATTGAGTGGAGCGAGACTCATAGAAACCTTATGAGCAGATATGAACCCTGACCTATCCTGTGTCATCCCTATCATCTCTGACATACTTGATCCTTTTGTTGCTGTTTTTGCGTCAATCCATCTCATTGAGGGTCTTTCTCTCTTTTGCTGACCCTCCACCTTCCCAAGCCTGGTGTCCCTTTCCAAGAAATAGCCCCTCCTAACAACATGTCCAAAGTAAGAGAGATGAAGCTTTGCCAGCCTTGATTATAAGAAACACTTTAGCTGCACCTTCTCCAAGACATATCAGTGTTCTTTTGGTAGTCCATGAAATAGTCAGTACTCTTCTTCAACACGACAATTCAAAGATGTCGATTCTTCTTCTGTCATCTTTATCCATTGCCCAGCTCTTAGATGCATAGCAAGTGATTGAAAATATCTGGCTTCAATCAGGTGGACGTTAGTCTTTAAAATAGCATCATTGCTACTCATTACTTCGAAGAGATCCTGAAGCCATCCTCAAATCTCACAGAATAAATGGATACACATTTAATACTCACTTTTGTAATATTTTATTAGTGATTGAGAGGGGCTGAATCCATACACTAGTTCAAGTATCCTTCCATTTAACATCATCACCATTTTCTAAAACCTTAAAATGTTCCTTTGAGAGCTCCTATCTCTTGGTTATGGCCTTCAGGAACTCAGCCTGCTTAACTTAGAACAGGCCTAACTTCCCAGTGACAAGGGACAGGGTTGACAGGGACCTTTGATGAGGACAGATTGGAATGTAGGTGTTTCCATTGTTGGATTGTTGTTACTGGTACCTTCAAGTGGCTTGTGCTTCCCAGCAACCTGATGTAGTCCTGCCCTCTGTGGGACCACCCAAAGGACAAACACATCTCTCGGAAGAAGAGCAGTCAGAGCAGTCCTTAAAAGGAGTTTGCTTGATTCACTTGGGAATGGTCTCTGCATTGCTTCCATGCATGGGAACCACCTGCAACAAAAGAGCTTGTAGCTGAGCCTCTACATCTTGTGGTTCCTAACCTGTACACTATAATGGGCAAAGTGCTAGTCTATAGGCCTTTTATTGTAAGAACCACCTTCCCTCTGTAACTTGATTTGTGCCACTACTAGAACCTCTACTCAGAATATTATTGCTTGTTAATTT
>NW_006399842.1:4357204-4358589 GCF_000299155.1 Elephantulus edwardii | reverse complement strand
TATTGCTTAGAAAAATTGACACTTTCTGTCAGCCACCATGTCTGGGTCTCAGTCTCTAGAGGGAAGAGGTGTTCATGCTGGAACTGCAGGAGCTTCCTCTAATGGACAAAGGTGCCGAACGCTGAAATTAATGCTTGGCTGTTAAGGAAGGTTGCTGAACAGCACAGTCTTCAAATGGTGGCTCTACTTCAAGACCTAGTAAAAGTAAAGATGGCCAATTCATGATCAACATATAAGTGAGAGGGGACACTGGAAGGACAAGGACAGAAGAAGGATCTCACTTCCTCTTGAGGCCGATGGTGTTAACGGATTCCACTTCTGTCAGTTCCCTCACTGGCCCGACTCCAAAGAAAAAAAAAAGAAAACAAAAAAAATGTTCCTTTGATTAATCTATTTCTGAAATTAGTATAGGTTTGCACATGTTTTAGTGGCTCTAAATAGCAACTGTCCTTATTCGTTTGACTACTATATAATCCCATGTAGTTGCAAGGGAGGCAGGTCAATAAAATCTCCCTGAAAGAAAATGAAATGAAGTTCAGTGAACCATCATATTATTTGTATTATAGTATTTACACTTGGCAAGAAAGGAAAAAAAGGAGGAAGAAATTTCTTTTTTTTTTCCTTAGGAGGAAGAAATTTTGAGAAAAGGAGAGAAGTTGGACAGAAGCTCAGTGCCCAGTCAGATATGAGAGGCCATAATCTGCTCTGAGATAGTTTATGGTATCTGTGATGGATTCAGGGGGACAAGTGTGGTATGCGGTCATGGAAAGCATACTAAAGGCTTTAGACTTGTATTAAGGAGAGCTAGTAAAATATTTTAGCACTGAGAAAAGCAGAATAATACTTGTCATTTATAAGCATTATCCCAGGACAGGATGGCATAGAGGATGATTTGAGAGTTCAAGACAAGAGTTCAAGTAATAAAAAATAATAAAATAAAATTAAACTAACTTGTAGAAAACAAAAACTATTTAAGTAGAAGAAAATCTCCTCAGAAGGATAAAAGATTTTTAAAGGCGTGAAATAAAAATCTTATGGAATTGAGGACAGGAGGAGGAACATTTAGATATCCTTAAATGAGCGGAAAGAATGGTAGGAGACAGCTCTGTATGACTCTTTTGATAATCCAGATAATCAAAGGTATTTTTACTGTTATTTTAACGATAGTTTACACACAGGTTGAGTTTTCTTTGATTCATTAATGCATATTTTCCTCCATTCTCTTCCCTTCCCTCCCTTCCTCCTTCTTATCCAATTCATTTTGTAATGCAGTTCTTGTTCCAGATTTTAATTGTCATCATGTAATGCCTAAGCATACACTCCTTTCAGAGAGTCCTTCCCCTCCCTGTTCTAGTGTAGTGTTCATTATCTATCCACTCTTCTCT